>NC_029781.3:100522981-100532486 GCF_000817695.3 Arachis duranensis
ATTATTTTAGCATTTCTTAAAAGAAGAGAGTGAAATTTTTTTTAAAATATATATTTTAATTTCTACTTTTACTTTGCTCCATTACTTACTAATGTGATAAGTTAAATGTTAATAATGTGTGACGTGTAACACTTAATTGAATAAACTAATAACAAAGATTAAAATAACTATTTTTTAAATTTACTGGATACCAAAACTTAAGGAAAATAAATGATAAGAACTAAAATTTAAAAAAACTGTGTTAGAATATATCACTAGACGCTAGTTAGTTTTAGGAGTTTGGATTGGATTTTCAAAAGGAGTATTTATTTTTCTCCTCTTATTTAAGAGGACTTTTTTTTTATTAGAAAACATAATTTTGTATTTGAATAGAAAATATAAGGAAGATTGTATTTAATAGAATTAATTAGTATATTTTTTATTTTTGCTTTTTAAAAGAGTAAAATATTTCTCACATGAAATAAAAGATATTTTTTAATTTTTTTATAAGATTTGTATTCAAAATACCTTTAAAACAATTAATTACGTGTATATAAAAAAATAATTACTAAATATTATCTACATATACATGTATTATTATTTCAAACATTTCAAATATATTACATGCTAATATATATTTTAAACAAATGATTAATTTGATAACTGTTTTGAGGGTTACCTGAAATTTGGTTATTTTTTTACTTGAACGTGAGGTTCAGACTCTTTTTGAGGCAGCGTTCGACTTCTGCTAGTATCGAGGTACCACCATCCACGTTTCTCTTGAAGAGGTGGGGGTGGTACTTGTAAGAAACTCCGGTACTTAAGTTAGCAAGGATTTTAGACAGGTTTTTAGTAGATTAGGTTCTGAATATACTTGAGAGTGTCAGTAAATTTATAGTAGAATAGATAACTAGTTTTTAGAGTAGGTCCATCTTTAGTGGTGGATAATCGTTCCCTTTCATCTAGAGATTATTAAGATCTCCTTTCTAAATTAATAGGAGATATCTTAGCAGTTGGTTAAGATTCATCTTATTTGAATAAGTCGGGTCAAATTGGCGCTGCGTAGGCCGACCTTATGAGATCGGATAGGTTCCAGATGTGATCTGGACTCTTACTCTATAGACTGGGCTTTTAGCCCTTTTGGTCTTGGCTAAATTGCGGGTCAGGGTATAAACAGTGTCCCTGCTTGTGGTCGAGCTTTATGAAGTCGGACTCGAGCAATCAGATGATCAAATTGAAATGTCGAGTTGTAAAGAAGTAGTTTCTGGTATGAAGCCAAAAAGATTGGTTGACTCGACGTGATTTGAATGTTGTAACGTTTCATACAACTCGTTCAGTTCGATTTGTTTTGAGAATGCAAAACTTGTTTTAATATAAATCACCATTCTGAAGTTTATTTTGATTTTGTACAACTTGTTTTATACCGAGTTGTTTTGAAGGTTGTAGATTTGTAGCACGACTTTGTTTTTGGCAAATCACTTATTTTGAGACATAATTATTTCTTGATTGAATTTCATACAAGTCGTTTAGTTCGAGTTGTTTTGTAGCTTAATGACTTATTTTAATACAAATCATTTTTAAAACTTATAGTTATGATTTTGTACGACTTATTTTGATACAAATCGTTTATTTCAAAACTCATAATTATTTCTACGTATTACATCGTCTAGCTCATTTGATGTGAGTAGTTTTAAGGTTTTACAATATGTTTTATTTTAAATCGTTTAATTAAAATGTGGCTATTTGTTGATCTGATTTCATACAATTCGTTTAAATTCGAGATGTTTTTAGAACTTTACAACTTGTTTTAATTACAATTTGTTTGCTTTGTTTTAATAGATCATCTTTATAACCATCAAACTTCGTTGCTTTATCTATTGTGCCCCTATTCAAGGTTGAGCTTTATGAAGTCAGACTCGAGCACTCAAGCGGATCAGATTATCAAATGAAGCCTTTTACTGATTTGTTCAACCTATTCGGTTTGAGTTGTTTCTAGGGTAATAGAATTTTATAGGACTTGTTTTTAATACAAATCACTTAGAACATATGGTTATTTTTTACTCGATTTCATTCAACTCATGGGCTTGAGTTGTTTTAAATCATCAACCCGTATTATAACCATTAGATACCAATTTGAACCTCGTTGCTTTATCCGAGCAACCAATTAAAAGGTTGATTTGTGATTTTCGCGCTTTGTCGAGCATAAATAGTGCCTTAGGTGAAGGGATAATATGTTTATTCCTTCACCTTTCTAGTTTTTACAAAATTGTCAGCCTTGTGTATGATACAACTCGTTATTCGAGCTGTTTCAATTGGAGGATTGTTTTTACTTTTTTTTTTATTTTTTACAATTCATTTTATATCAAGTTGTTTCAATTTTTCTTTAGTGATTCATTTTGATACAAATCACTTTTTAATGCTTTGCTTTAATGATTTGTTTTGATACAAATCACTTTTAAAGCTTTACTTTCAGGTTGACATGACTTGTGCTTGACACAAGTTCGTTGAAAATACAGTTGACTGGCACAACTCATTTAAACTGAGTTTTTCTCATATTGTTGTGAATGTTGGAACAAGTTTTTTTTGGACAACTTGTTTTTGTGAAGTTGTTCCATTTTACACGACTAGGTCGTTTATTTTTGGAACTTGTAGGGATGAGCTCGTGGGCTCGGAATTTTGTATGATTTATTTATTACTCGTGTGGATCGAGTTGTTAAATCATATTTATGCCTCGAGAAGTGTATTTAGTTAAGTTACTTTTGTGACTTGTTCTACACGCAATTATTTCAACCCGTTTGGCCCGAGCTGTTTCAAGGTGCTTTTTTTCCAATTCACGTATGTAACTTCTTTCTGCCAATCAGTTCCTAGTCGCTTCATCTAAGTGACCTCTACAGGGTTGACCATGATTTTTGTGGTTTGTCGAGCTTCAATTAGTGTGTTTTAATTGTAGAAAATCAATTTCCATAAGAAATTGTAGTATCCTCTTATGTTGGAGACGTGTCGCGATTTTGACAGTTCGTCACCCTTGAGGTCAGACACTTTGTAGTAGCCTTTTTTGAGATTTCAAGGTCCATTTCAGTTTGCTGTCAGCTTTTCTTCGCCCAACCTTTGTAACCCAATATAATTTCTTATGAGGATGAGGTCTTTTGTGGCAAATCTCGTCGTACCTTGTGGCCATTCTTTGCCTCAAAACCTCTTTTGCTTTCGGATTTCTGGAAGGAGGTTGAACTCCTCTTTTTGAGTTTGAATGTTATCAACCTCGTGGCAGAAATTCTCAAAGCCTCTTATCTGAGTTTGTTTTCGCATTTCTGGAAGGAGGCCGAGTTCTTCTTTTGTGCTCCGACTTCATTGTAGAATGTTGCCCTTGATTTTTCTTTATTTATGTCGATAAAAATCATGGTTTTGTGCCATATGATTATCGAAAAGGACATTCTTCGGTGATAGTTTGAATGATTCCATATGCTTATTGGTCCGGGAATTTATGTCGGTTCGAAATTTCACAAAATAATTTCATTACAAGTATAGTTCCAAACCGACAAATGATTTGAATCAAAGTTTAATTTGTTTGTCACAAGTGCAAACCAGTAAAAACCGAGATTATTTAAACTTCGGATCGTCTCTCAAAGGAATTACAATGAGGTATGCATGTTATCATTATGAGTATAAGAGAAGGGTTCGCGGATAAAGAGGCGATAATTTAAATGACAAGAAAGCAAAGCAAATAACTAAAAGAAATATAAATGATAAAAGACACTCCTGGCAAGGATGAGAATCAAAGCTTCTTTTTCAAGTCATTGACCATGAACATGGTGATTATCTAGAGTTAATCCCATTTAGTCATCTTCGACATCGGGAGAAAATCAAATAGGCATAGTCAGTCTTAATCCATAGGTCTTACTCGTCAATGGAAACAAGAACAACTAACAACCCTAAATCACCAATCAATATCAGGCATCAAAGACTTTTGTGTCACCTGAATTACTCAATTCCAAGCTAAGAGTCTAGAAATATACTCTAAAACTAAGAGAGACATTTCTACAAACACTTGGAAGGCATAAGAATAAAGCATGGTAAAATTGCAATAATAATAAAATCTAAGCTACCAATTGCAAGATAATAATAACAACAACCCAAATAAATCTCAATAAATATAAAACATCAAATGACATTAATGAAAATAAAAATTAACAAGAGTCATGAAACTAAAAGTAGCACAAATGAGAGATTAACAAGATAAACTAAGAGAATCAAGGCAATTAAATAAGAAAAAGTGAATGAAACTAGATCAAAACAAGAAATAAAACCTAAATTTAAGAGAGGTTAAACTAAATGTACCCTAATTCTAGAGGGAAGAGAGAGCTTCTCTCTCTAGAATATAACCTAAAATATGTTACTAAAATAAACCTAATTGCTCTCTCCTTGTTCCTTCTTGAATTTAGCTTGGAATAACTTCAGAAATGAGTTGGAATTAGGCTTGAGGAGGTCGAAAAATTGCTAGCCACATTTTTCTTAAGTGAATCACGTGCTTCATGTCATCCGTATGCATAAGGCATGCGTACGCGCGACATGGCGAAATCCCGAAGCATGCGTACTCACAAGGCATGCGTATGCATGACCATGAATTGCTTTAAAACTTTCTTTTTTCATGAATTCTCCACTTTGCATGCTTTTTCTCCACTTCTTCAATCCAATATTTACCTTCTGAGCCTGAAATCACTTAAAAAATAAATCAAGACATCGAATGGGATTAAAGTAAATTAAATTTAGCAAATTAAGGACCTAAAAAGTATGTTTTCGCTCTTAAGTGCAATTTAGGAGAAATTCACAAAACCATGCTATTTCATTGAATAGATGTAGGAAAAGTTGATAAAATCCACCAAATTCAATACAAGATAAATCATAAAATTGTGGTTTATTACTTATAGCATTTGTGTGAGCTTTGAAAATACTATCAGTACAAGCCAGTTTGTAACACCTTTTTGCTGGTGATTTGCCCCCAGATGAATTCCACAAATTTTACCGTGGGTTTCATCTAGGACCTCTAGTATTTGAAATCGGGATGCACTTTAATAGAGGTGTTGAGATTCCTATTTTATAGAGAATATTACAAACTAAGATTTAGTGATGAGCTTCTTTCATTAATCTTCTTACCTCCTTTTACTCTTGAGGAAGGATGTCGAACTTGATATATTCAACGCTTGGAGTTATCCATCCCTAGATTGTGAGGATATCTGTCTTGTTGACTTCTTTTGATATTGAAGGTGATTGTAGTGTTTCTTGGATCAGGATTTTATTATTGTCCCAAGCTTTTTACTGGCTAGTTTGAAGAGGGGATCAGCTCAGCCATTCTACTCTCGGGTTATATGCTTAACCTTTCTTTTTTCATTCTTGAGGATGATTCCTGCCCCACTACTAACTTTGTTTGATGATCCGTCTTCATATAGGTTCCAAGTCGTGGAGCTCCAATTTTGCTCCCAAGTATATTCTGCAAGGAAGTCAGCCAAGTATTGCGACTTGATGGTTGTCTGAGCTTCGTACTTCAAGTCGAACTCGGACAACTCCACAGCCTACTGTAGCATCTGCCCTACAATATTCCCTTTTTCTTTTGGAGGATATGCTTCATGGGTTGATTAGTTCGGGCTCTAATAGTGTGAGCTTGAAAGTGGGGGTCACAATCTCTGGGATGCCAGGACCAAAGCATGTGCAACTTGCTCAATTTTTTTATAATTGAGCTCAACTCCTTGTAGTATCTTATTGGTGAAGTAGGTGAGCTTTTACCTGACGTCATCTTCTTTGAATAGTATAGAGGTTGCTGCTTTGTCAGCCATACCTAAATATAAAACGAGCTCTTCAACCAAGTAAGAATTGGAGGCTAAGACAAGAATTTTACGAATTCTTGAAAGACTTGTTCACATTCATGGATCCATGTGAAGTCGTGCCTCTTTCACAGTAGAACAAAGCTAGAGATGTAAGTACCGTTTAATTATTGAACCTCCTTTTGAGCAGGTAGGGTTAGCTTCAATGCCCCCCTTAAGTGGGAATAAACCTTAGGAATTTTCTCGCTTCTACTCGAAGGTGCATTTTGTGGGATTTAACCTTATCCCGTGCCGCCTTATTGTTTGGAATACTTCTGTCAAGTTGGATAATAAGTCATATTCACTTTTTTCGAGGAGACTTTAATTGTTCTGGCTTCTGCAAGTCCTCTTGTAATAACATAAAAATGCTGATTCAGAGTGCTTATAGACTTTGGTGATCTTTCTCTATCTTTGCACTCCTATCTTCTTTTGCAGTCCAACGTCATTGTATTAAAATATCTACCCACCAGCTTTCTCTAGCTACTTTTGCAATTATGTTTTTCAAATCATAGCACACATTGGTAGTGTCGTCATATATTCGATGGTACTCGTAGTAATTTGTCCGACGTCCTTCATTATTGCTTTGCATTGGTATATGAGGAAGTATCTTTTTTTGTGGTATATTTTTCTGTATATACTCACTAGAAAAATACATAATAGAATGTAGGAGTGATACATATTACCTTGGGACCTGTGTCTCTTCTAGTAATGACTTTGATGCCTCCTTCATAGAAGTGATTATACCACAAGAAAGGCTTACATTTATATTGTTTTCAATTTTATTGTAATTGGTTGTGCGATTGTATTTTGCTGTGCCAGCAAATTCGTCAAACAAAGTCCTTCTACAGGACTTTTTTGTAGATTCTGCCATTAAATCTTTAATCACACCAGTTGTTTCTTCTGCTGGAGTAGTAGGGGTCTTGTTTACTCCTTTTCTTCTCACATATTTTCTCTTGCTAATTAAGTTTTCTTTTAGTTGAACATTCTTTTCTTCAATTGACTGATGTTGCATTCTCTTGCATGGACATAAGTAGGGAAAAAATATTTCATTGTTTTTACCAACAATGTTTTTCATTCTTCCTTCGTTACTGACTCAATATGGGACATTTTATTTATTTATTTTTTTCTGTGCATTTGAAACATGCAATTGCTCCATTATCCTGAGAGGGTATCTGTCGTTGATGTGTAGATCAACACTAGAAGTAGGAATCTTTAGAGTAGAGACGTGCACATGTATGTAGAAATTCGGTACCCAAGATCAGAAAAGGTAGCATCAGCATCAAAATCCCTATAGATGCGACTTGGAAAACCGGGAGTTAGTGGCGGTCAAAATCTCTGCCGTGATTTTTTCCAAAGTTGTAACATCGACACAATAGAATATTCCAAGTTTGAGAAGAAAATCAAGTTCTACGTCGTGACTCATCTTATTGCGTGAGAAGCAATAGTTTGCCATGAAGAGTAGAAAAGCAGGTGCAAGAGAGAGTGGAAGCTTTGATTTTGCTGCCACCATGGAAATGTCGGATTCACGTGAAATCCTTGAGAGTTATTCACCCATCTTTGTTGTAGAAGAATCATTGTACGTCAGCGGTGCACTTTTTGATATTTGGTTATAAAAAAAATGCCTTGTTTTCTTGTGAAATTTAGTTCTTCATAACAACTTTGAATTAATCAAGCTCTTTTGATCTGGATGCATAGGGAAGCCAGCGCACATTTTGTTGAAGATAATTGTGCGTTGATTTTAATATGCTTGCATCCTATTCTTTTTGAGCGGTTGTCTGACCATCTTATTGATCATCCATCATTATCAAGGGTTGAGCTCCAAGTCTTCAGCAACGACGCCAATGTTTCGAGAGTTACCTGAGACTGGGTTGCTTTTGGACCTGAACATGAGGTCCAGATTCCTTTTGAGGTAGCGTCCAACTTCTGCTAGTATCGAGGTGCCGCTGTCCGAGTTCCTCTTGAGGAGGTGGTGGATGGTACTTGCAAGAAACTCCGATACTTAAGTTAGCAAAGATTTTAGGCAGCTTTTTAGTAAATTGGGTTCTGAATATACTTGAAAGTGTCAATGTATTAATAGTAGAATAAATAACCACCTTTTAGAGTAGTTCCATCTTTAATGGTGTATAATTGTTCCGTTTTAGCGCCACGTGAGCCGACCTTATAAGGTCGGATAGTATCTAGAGTGTGATAAGGACTCTTGTTCTATAAACTAGGCTTTAGCCTTTTTGGACCTGATTAAATTGTGGGTCAAGATATAAACAATAATGATACAATATTTTTGCGACGGATTAGTCCTTGACCTATCGAGTTGGAGGATACCGTGGAAAACCTAAAAAAAAGATACAATATTTTTTATGTAAAAGCCATTATTTTTAAAAGCAATTAATCTAAAGAAATACTTAACGAGACTAAAAAAGATATAATTTGAACTTTACTTGCTCGGTCCGTTCTATCTATCTATATATTAATCATAATGGTCTATACTTTAAATTTCTTAATAATAAATGAAAAGTTATTTATAAATAAGATTGACTTAGATTTTCTAAAAGATTGACATTAGGAAAATTATTTTTTTTTTGTTCACGATATTCTTCGGTTCAACAGACTAAGGATTAATTCGTCACGAATTTAAGCTTCATTTAGAGGTCTGCTGTTGGCCAATGAATTGCTGCATGCACAAAATAGAATTTGAACTTCTAACACTTACTTAAACGGACAAGTGAGCTAGCTATTCGACTAACTAAATTGGTTAAGAAAACTATTTTATACTAAGGTGAGTAACTGAGTACCATATTGAATGAATTTAACAAATTGTGAATGTCATCAGTAGTCTTTTTTGTATTGAAAGATAGTATTTTTGGTTGAGATTTGGGCTTGGAAAACGCCCAACCCACAAGCACAACAAACAGACACATATTTATAGCCCATCATACTCATTGAAAGTTCATTTATGAAGTAACAAATTCCTTAATCTCTTTTGACCGAAACAAAAATTGTTACGGGCCTAAGGCCCGTATGTAAACCAAAATATAGAAAAACAAAAGATCGTTACAATTATGGATTTTGAGCTGATATAGCTTTCCTACCTCGCTTCTACAAATGTCTGATTATTGGCTTCCTATTATACAAATACAACTAAATCCACTAATATAGTATTATGTGTAGTGCCTAACCCACAAATCACAAATTAATATTAATAACTCTTATTACTGTACTATAATATTCATTATGCAATCGGGATATAGTTAAACAAAAGGTTTCATTTTTCTTTAACCAATTAAGTGTAACGAGTTTAATCCTCATCTCGTGACATAAAAAAAAAAAAAAAAACTTTAAAAATTTCTAATTAGTTATCCCATCTCTTGAGGTGCCTACAAAACCAACATTGATTTAATTACCATACACGCAAGTCACACCTATCTCCGTTGTGGAAAAAAAAATTATTATGTATGTAGTATATGTAATGAACTTCACACAAAATATAATGATATATATTAGAAAAAAACTTTTAGGTACTTAAAAAAAATTGATATTACAACGATTTTAGTCACTATTCTTAATTATAATTTTTTTATATAATTGAAATTAACAATTAAAAAAAATTGAAACACCAATATTTTTAAAATACCTAAAACTTTTCTATATTATGTCATAGGGCTCCGATCCACTTG
>NC_029781.3:100532601-100532949 GCF_000817695.3 Arachis duranensis
GACTCATTGCTAGAGAAGATTCTAAGGCAATTTTTTTAATTTTATGTATTGGTGGATGAAGATTCAAAAGAGAATTATTCTTTATAATACTTAACTAACTTGGCAATCAAATTGCATAAACATATATATTCATCATCTCTAGTTGTGACTGACGAAGATTAAGAAACACTCATAAATTCCACTTGCTAAAAGCTTAATAGTTAGTGCAAAATTATAATCCTCCATTAGTCCATTCCATTTAATCAAATACATTGCACTTTTTCTAATTCCGTCAACCTTCACAATGAGAAGCACATCTAACATCTATTATCTATTATCTATTATATATTATATTATAATATTATATTA
>NC_029781.3:100533241-100540473 GCF_000817695.3 Arachis duranensis
TATATTATTGTTTTCATTTTCTTGAAATGCTCTTTAACATGAACTTTTTTTCTTATGTTTTATTATTATTTTTTTTCTCCAATTATAAATCTCTTTATAGTGATTATTTGATAGAATTTTTTTGTTTGGTAGATTTATTTTTTCACTTTTTTTGTCAAAGATAATATATATTAAAGGAAAAAAAGATGATACAAATTAAATTTCAAACTTTAAATTCAAATAAAATGTGCAAATGAAAACTATTTGATCGAGATAAAAAATTTAATTTCTTTTGGTAGATCTGAACTTTGTATTATATTGTTATTAAAAATTTTAAATATCATTATAGAATTCCAGATATTTTTATTTTATTGTTTTTGAGCTATACATTAAACTATATCTTTGAATAGTTTCATCTTTCTTTAAAGTAAAAATGATATTATATTCTTAATTTGCAAAGTTAGAATGAGTAAAAAAATGATGATACATGACTTAAGAGATACAAATTTTTAAAATTTTCTATAGTCCAACAAAGTTTTTGTTCCAAAACAATACATCGGTTAGGAGATACAAACTTTTAGAATTTTTTTTATCATAATTAATAAATTTTTAGTTCCAAAACAAACTTTCAGTCTATTTTTTATCTTTTGTTTAATATTTTTTATAATTTTTATTTTATTTTATTTATTGTTTGTGATTGTAATAATTTATTATAAATTTTTTAATAGAAAAACTTGTCAATAATAAAATAGAGAAGATTCAACCAAAAATTTAAAAATATTGGTTAATCACAAAATAAAAAAGTCATGAGTTTTATTTTAGTTATGTCATGAAATACGAGATCTCTCTTTTTTTTTGACAAAAGATACATATAGAAAAAAGTTTGAAGACTACTAATTTTAATTTATATTGGTTAATATTTTTAGTCAATAATTCAATACCTTTAGTTCAATAATTTAATATTATAATTTAACAAACTTTTAAATATTGTTAACTACTACTAACTAAAAATAATAAATTATACTAATTTTGTAATATTACACACACATATATATAGTGTCTTTAGAATTTGCTAAAATAAAGAGTCTACTAATGTATTTTTTTAAGAGTTATAACTTGAGTTATTTTACTTTAATATGGCCATTCATTACGAGTTTATTAGTTATAACCATTAAGGCATTAACCAATGATTATTACGGACTTAATAACGAAACAGTCAGTACATCAATGTCAATTACTAGAGCCACCAAGTACCAAGTACTTGTATAAGTTGTCTTCCATGCCTCAGCAAGAAGCCAATTCTCATTCTCTACAACCTTTGCATACTCTCTATTAGCTTTTAATTATATATGCTTATAGTTAGTTATAACAAATTCTATCTCATGTTTATACTTCTCATGAATTGATTATACGTATAAATTAAAATAGTCATTAACTTGAATATTAGAATGTTTTGCAGGTACACTCTTTTCTATTTTCAATCTATTTCTTCAACTATAACTATATATATGTGTTTCACTCAAATTTTGGTAATTTTAATAAGGTATCGATCAAAGTTTGTATTAAAATTTTAAATATCAAAAAATAAATATAATTCTTTTAAAAAAGAATGAGTTCGACATGAAAATTACGGAATTAAAATAAATTAAATCGAAGGACTAGTGGTAAATTTGTAACAAATAAAGTGAATAAATAAATAATTAATTAATTAAAAATTTTTTGAATAAATGAAAGTGTAAAAAATTTAATAAAAAAACAGAATAATAATAAAATGTAAAGGAATTAAAAGAAAACGAAAGAAAATAAACTAAAAGCTGACTTCTACCACTTACATATACTTGCACTTTATGTTCTTACGTGGTGTCACTGAGACTAGAAATTTTTTATGAGCATCTGTGATGATATAGTGTTCGAATTGAAGTCTCAAAACTCTTCTGAGTTTTTACTATTTATAAAACATGAAAATGGGTTTTGCCATTGAGTATGCTGTCCACTATCTTACTTCCTCATTTTTCTGAGCCATGACATTGCATTGACCATAAATAATCTTGTCCCCCAAATTTTGACACCCACATCTTTCTTAGTCTCCAAATCCCCATATTTCTTCAGCTTATTCCTCAAATTTTGTACCTATGTTTTCCACTCAGTTTGAAGGTCGAATAACAAGCTTTGATGCTCAAGGAAAAACAATAACTACCTTTCGACTTCGAGACTTTTAGCTTTGCCTGTTGTTGTTCCTGTAGTCAAACCACTGCTTCTGTAGTCGACACCCTTTATAGTCGAAGATGCCCTTTTGTTGAGAAAAAAATTTCATTTTCGGTGCCAACAAATTACCCCTTTAAAACTTGTTATTTTTGTTTAAAAATACAAGTTTAAGACTCCTTATGCCAGGCACGTGCAACTTTTTCAAATTCTCAAAATTTGAAACGACAGTTACGCATCATTTAAATGACGCGTGTTTTTTTGGGAATACATAACGTTACTGGGTTTTAATGATCCATTCTTTGAATAGAGAGCTTCTCACTCCATCATTACTTGTGTAATCAAATTATCATCCCCAATTTTTGAAAACTTTGTTTCTTGAAAACCTAATTTCCTTCTGGTCGAGACTTTAGAACTACGCTTACTAGGGATTTGAGTTCCCTTTTTTCGACCTAGATGTCTCGACTTGCCCTTGTGTACAAACCCATTTGAGAAACTCTGAATATTGTGCATGCCTTAGAATTAGCTACCTTCGATCTTTCTTATATTGCTCTTTTGCTAGGGGCTAATCTGTACTTTTGGTGCCCTACCATTAATAATTTTCACTTTTCTTATGGAATAATGGGTCTGACTCTGATGGACATTTCGACCTTGACTGGATTACGAGTTAATGGTGAATTTGTTTTATGGTCGACCGATTATCCTGAGGATGTTTTTTACATTAACTTTGTCTCGAATTCTATATCAAGCTTTATTCAAAACAACATGGATTCCGATGGAGATCCTATTTTTGATAGTGAGCATGTAGCTTTTCTTTTGCGTTGGATCAATTCTTTTATTTTTTGCTCGAAGTCAGTCCAAATTCAAAAGAATAACTACCTGCCCCTGGCCATTAGGCTTCATCACAAAAAACTCATTAATATTCCTGTTTTGATTTTGAGTCAGCTTTATGAAACATACTCTTTAATTGTTGGTGAAATTCGACAAGGGAATCCTTCAATTAATCCTTTTGGTCCCCTCTGGTTTGTAAATTTATGGCTCAAAGATATCCTTGAACCTCGACTCACAACTTCTAATTCTAACGTTCCCTACATTCCAATCGATGGTATTCGTCTTTTCAAACTTTCTTGGACGAGGCCAAATATCATGACTCCCATTGGTGCCTTGATAGAGAGAAATCGTCGGTTAGGATTTTCACAAAAATAATCTCATCGAAGTATAGATCCAAACTAATAGACAACCCTCAATCAAAATTTAATTTGTTTGTACTTAAGTCAAACCAATAAAAATTGAGAGTATCTAAATCTCGGATCGTCTCTCAAGAAATTGCAGGAAAGTGTGCATGTTATTAGTTATGAGGTATTTCTGGGGTTTTAACAATGATGAACAAGAAATATAAATGACAAGAAAATAAAGCTAACAACTAAAAGAAATATAAATGATAAAAGACACTCATGACAAATATCAAGAGTAAAGGTTTTCCATCTTGTATCATTGACTACAACATAGTAATTAAAAAGAGTTAATTCCACTTAGTTTTCCTCTAACGTCAGAATGTCAGAGGGTGAAGTCAAATGAACATAGTTAATCCTAAAACCAACTAACAACCCTAAATTACTAATGATACTGGACATCAATGATATCAAGGAACCTAAGTCCTTAATCACAAGTCAAGAGTATAAAAATCTACTCTAAAATCCAACCAAGCATTTTATCAAACACTTGGAAGGCATAAAAGGAAAGCATAATAAATTAGCAAGAAATATAAAATCTAACAACTACCAATTGCAAGAAATTAATAACTAACAACTCAATCAAACAATAAGAAACATGAAAACATAAATTGCATTAATGGAAATTAAAACTATAAAGAGTTCATAAACATAAAAGTGACAAAATAAAGAAAATAACAAATAAAACTAAAAGAACAAAGATGTAAGAACAATAAATTGCAAGGAAAACTAAATTAAAGCAACAATTAAAATCTAAACCTAAGAAAAATCTATCCTAAATTTACCCTAATTCTAGAGAGAAGAGAAAGCTTCTCTCTTTAGAATATGACCTAAAGCATATTTCTGTCTAAACCTAATTGATCTCCCCCTCATCCTTCTTGAATTTGGCCTATAATAGCTTCAGAAATAAGTTGGATTGGGCTTTGGCAGGTCCAAAAATTGCCCCAATATCTTCTCATTAATGAGTCACGTGATCACATTCGTATGTACGCATGCCTGATCATGCGTACGCATGGTTGTAAAAAAATACAATTGTGCGTATGCATTAATTCCTGTGCATACGCATGGATGTAAAAACTGCAGTTGTGCATATGCATGGTTGTAAAATGCTCCAAACATCATTTCTTCATGAATTCTTCACTTTTACATGGTTTTTCCTCACTCTTTCAATCCATACTTGCCTTGGAAACTTGAAATCACTTCATCAAACACATCAAGGCATCAAATGGAATTACAGTGAATTAAAATTTGCAAATTAAAGGCCTAAAAAGCATGTTTTCACTCTTGAACACAATTTAGGAAGAATTCACAAAACCATGCAATTTTAGTGAATAAATGTAGGAAAAGTGGATAAAATCTACCAAATTCAATACAAGATAAACCATAAAATTGTGGTTTATCATGCCTTTTGATACTTTGTTAGGATTCTGCTCGAAATCAAAGAAGACCATAATGTTTCTTATTTTCCTAACCCATTCTCGTTTCGACCTAGTTCTATTTTGTGTCACAACTCCTTTACTAGCTTTCAACCAGAGAATCAAGCAACTGTCGATGACATGTGGGCTAGAATCTTATCTCCTCAAATTCTTCCCGTCGGCCTACCTCATGAATCATCCTGGGATCTTAAAAAGAAACTAGTCATCTATTCTCCCCAGTATGTAGCCCGACAGTTTGGATTACCCTAAGCCTTACCTTATCCTCTGTCTCTCGACCATATGGCTCAGATGATTCATAATGGTGTGTCAGAAACAAAAGAATTTGACAAAATGCTAGAGATGAACCACCAGAAGATGTCGGCTCAATATCAATATTTGAATATCAATCGTTGTTTCTTGTCGAATCCTGACTTTCATGAGTGGTGGTCAAGGTATTTCTCTACTTATTGCACATCTGTCGACCAAGTCCTCTCGAATATGGTTTTTTCTACTATGCTGATAGTGTTGAAGAAAACCAAAGGTGAGAATGTAAAAGAAATATTTAATTTCTTTTTAAGTATTAAGCATCATTTTGATACTCAACTCTCCTTACTTCTGATTCCTTCAATTACTTAACAAACACCCATCACTCATTGCCGCTGACTTGCAACCAATTGAGGAAAATTGAGATGCTGATGAGGATGCAATCCCTAAGAAAAAAACTCAGACAAGGGGAAAGTCGAAGCAAAGTAAAGTCAAGTAGTGCAACCCTTACCTCTAAAAAGTGTGGTCCTATTGATATTTTGACGAGAACTGAACCACCCAAACTTCAAAAGGTTCGACCTGTAACCTCAAAAGTATATACTTGATGATGCATGTCACAACTGTTTTCTCCTTATACTTGTAATTTTTCATTTTCTAATATACTGTAGTCAAAGCAATCCCAGAAAGGACCTTTCTCTCAAGTTGCTAATATCAACAAACCTAGTCTAAACGTGGATTAGCCAATTCAAGCTGAAACAGAATTCCTTCGGCCTATCGAAACTAAGAGTAATAGTCTGTCAAATCCTGTTCCAACTTCAACTTATTAGGCGACGATGTTCCGACAAGTAGTTGTCTCAACATCTCTGGGAATATAGAAGTATGTGTCCCTCCTATCGACACTTTAGGTGCCCCTACTCCTTGTGTCGAAGTGACATTCGACACCGTAGGCATTGGTTGTGGCATGAGAATAGATCCTAGATATGGAGGATTCTTTATTAAGTGTTGGTAGGCATTGTAATTTTTCATGCCAGAGTTATAATTATATGTCCCCGTAAGGGGATATCCTGGAGGTGGTACTGGAGTATATAAAGGATTATTCCTTATAGTGGTTGCACCTCCCGCATACCCCATATTTAAAGTTTCTATGGGAGGAGAGTAATTTTTCGAGGCAACCTATATGGAGGCCACGTTACGGGTATAGCCGTCAGGATCCCTTCAGTGACGATGTAAGTCGTCTCTCGATTAGGAGTTCCAATCGATGGGACTGCCTCTGTTTCACTACCCCTTGTGGCATCTTCAATATCATTATTCGAAATTTCTGTCAAAGTCAATGCTCTATCAGACATTATTAATTTGTCATGAAAATGGATTTATGTGATGATCTAGTGTTTTAATTAAAGTCCCAGAACTCTTCTAAGTTTTTGCTATTTATGAACCATGGAAATAGGCTTTGCCATAGAGTATGTTGTCCACTATCTTACTTCCTTCTTTTTCTCAGTCATGACCTTGTCTCTTGACTATAAAGAATTTTGTCTTCTAAATTTTGACACCCACATTTTCTTTGGTCTCCAAATCTCTATGTTTCTTCAGCTTGCTCCTCAAATTTTGCACCTATGTTCTCCACTCAACTTAAAAGTCAAATAGCAAATTTTAATGTTCAAAAAAAAAAATAATAACTACCTTTTGACTTTGATGCTATTTATACCATCCTTTTTTAACTTTTAGCTTTGCCTGTTTTTGTTCTTATAGTCGAAATATTATTTCTATAGTCGACACTCTTTATAGTCGAAGACGCCTTTTGTCGAAAAAAATCTATTTTTTATACCAACGAAAGAGCTTACGAAAAAAATACTCTTCAATTGAGTCACTACTTATACTTGGAGTATGAGATTTAAGGCTTTGGACAACAAATACACATCATTAACGAATTATACGTAGAAGAAATATTTCAACACCTATACAGAAAGCATTCACTTTTCTCTCCAATCATTTCTTCTTTGCAGAGCTCGATAACATTAACCTGCCTATGAAGTAATGTTTTGGCCAAGTAATTATCTACTCTTTTGATGAGTTACACTTTTCTAAAATGGGTGGTTTTGTCTTTAGTCTTTATCAATTTATAATTTATTTTCACTAAAAG
>NC_029781.3:100540630-100541604 GCF_000817695.3 Arachis duranensis
CAATTAACAAAAATTGTTAGTAGTATTATCTAAACAGATACTAATTAAATCAGCTAAGAATAAATTATTAATTATGCCCTAAAAAAAAAACCTTTAGAGTACTTGAGCTCAGCTTTGGAGTAGCTTTTCCCTATTCGTTATAGACACTTGGTGCATAAAATTAAAAAGTAGTGTGCTTAATGTTTATTATTGTTATGGGAATTATATTTTAATGATACCGTTAGGCACAATAATTATGTGATATATCGGCAAAATAGCTAGATTTACGTAAAACCTAGACTAATGAATATTCAAGAGATGTAAAATTTTGTGGCTTTCCTTTCAGTCTTTAGTAGAAAGGGAAAGCAACCATGTTACTAACCTATAAAATACTCACCCGAAGTAATCTTTACGGGGAATGAAAGTTTGGATGAACGTTATATTTTTTTTAATCTGTTGGCATTTTGCGGCGGTTACAAACCACCGCTAAAAGGAGGCAGTTTGGTTTTTAGATATAGCAATGGGTATAACGGCCACAAAAATAATCTGTTGCAAAATTTTAATTTGTAGTGGTTATTCTAGTGGTTAAAAAACACCACCGTTGAATATTTAGTTGCGCCTTATTTTGGAGCAGTTATCTAACTGCCGCTATATGATTCCAGAACCGCCGCAAACTACTGGAAATCTTGAGCTGAAGGAAAGGAATTACTTTATTTTGAGTTTTTATATTGTCATATTACATAATATACGTAATAATATATAGACTAGTTTGTTAACCAATTTGAGTTAATCGAGCAATTAGTTCACTCATTTACAGATTTACTTAAATAATTATATTAGATTTGAATCTTATCTTGTGTATGTAGCAATCATTACAAGAAAAACGCTGAATACCATCGGATTTATCGTCAGACGTTAGTGGCGGGTTTACCGGCGTATTTGGCAATAAATTTATCGGATAAAAAGGTTACCGTCGGATTTAATTTTTCGATGGT
>NC_029781.3:100541609-100595918 GCF_000817695.3 Arachis duranensis
GCAGCCTCTCCGCCAACGTCGGCCACCACCAATTGCATCCAAAGACTGCGTGAACTCGGCTAGGTGATCCTTGTGATGCGTTGGTCTCTCTCTCACCACCATTTTCGTCGCTCTCGCCACTACTGCTACTGTCGTTGCTCCCTTAATCGCCGACTTACGTCTCTCCTCCCTCCTCCAGGTAGGTTGTCCTCGTTCCTCTTTCTATTCCATCCTCGTTTTTACTTCATTTTAAATAAAAAATCCTAACCCCCTTTTGAACCCTAACCCTATCTCACTCCTTCTTCAATCACTGTGGTCCGTGGTTCAGACATTCTCGCCGTCTCGCATTATCGCTACCAGTTGTACTTAGTTCCTGCCACATCGCCATGCTTTACTTCCTCTTATCGTGATTCCTCCATCACTGTGTTCTGGGTTCTACTTCTGCAGTGTGGGTGAGTTCATTGACTTCACTCTTCGCTAAGTTTTTTTTTTCAGTTTTTATTCCATAAATTTTTTATATTGAATTTTTTTAGTTTTTCGATTTTAAATTTTAATGTAGGTTTAGATATTTTTTAATTTTACATAATTAGTTATTATTGAGTTGTATCTAACTCTC
Organism: Arachis duranensis; assembly: GCF_000817695.3. Taxonomy (NCBI): domain Eukaryota; kingdom Viridiplantae; phylum Streptophyta; class Magnoliopsida; order Fabales; family Fabaceae; genus Arachis; species Arachis duranensis. Next base: position 100,542,205 of record NC_029781.3, read on the forward strand.
TTATTATGATTTTTTGTTCTTAATTCTTGGTTGAGATTTTTTGTTATGTTTTCATTTTGCAAGTTCAAGTTTAGAGAGCAGTATAAGAAAAAGCATCCAAATAACAAATATGTTGTAATTGTGATGAGTGTTTATTTATGTGAAATATTGTTCAATACTTGTTTTAAAAAATTTTAAATTAGTTTTCAAATTTTTTTAACATATTTAAATTTTAACTTTTTTGTCGTTGTAACTTCAAAAACTTCAAAAAATTAAGTTAGCAAGGCTGGTGGTGGCAGGTAAAAATTAATTACTTATTTTTAACTTGTTTTATGATTGATGATTAATTTTTGCTGTTATTTTTATAATTATTTTTTTATTAATCTATTGAAACTTAAAATTATAGTGTAGGTTATTATACTTTTTTTGTACTTTAATTTTATCTTTTTAACTGGTTTGATTGGTTGGTATTAGTTATATATGCTTTTGTTTTCTTCTACTGAAGGAGGATGATGATGATAAATAAATTTATAAAAGAAACATAAAATTTAAGTTTACCAACAAGGTAATTATTAATTTAGTTATTATTAAATAACATAGATAAAATTTTTTGATGAAAATTTTCAACTGTAATTAACGACGGATAAAAAATTCATCGATAAACAATTACTAATAAAATTTATACCGTCAAATTTATTTCGATGATAAATAGATTATCAACAGATTTTTTAGTAAATCTAACGGTATTTGATAATTTTCTTATAGTGCAACCCACTTAATTATATTCTAGAAAGAGAATAGCAATTTTCAAAAGATCATGCAATATCAAAGCTCTAAGAATCATGTTAACTTTTTTTCTGAAAAACTTCTAGTTTTCTGGTGTTTTCCAAATCTTAGTAGAACAAAAAAGTTTTGCTGTCAATTATATAATCATTTTTTCCTACTTTGCCGTTTTATACTAAGATTTTATCTATTTAGAACAATAAAAATAATAAAGATCAAATTAATTGATAATTGATGATTTTTTTATATTAAATCATGAATTTCTTTTAAGCGTTTAAATTTTTTTCCTAGACATACAGATGATTACGAGGATTTTTTATATGCTATATATGTATGTAATGTAGAGTGTAATCCTAACTTTAATTTCATGATAGGCATAGATTTTCTATAACTTTACCTCCTACATAGATTATTTCTAGACACTTGTATAGAAAATCTTTAATCAGTGACGGTGAATACAAAGAAAAGGTTAAAGACCAAAATGGATACCTAAATGTCCGTACAATTAGACCACCTTTGCTTTTTGTTAGATAATAGATACTGTCGAAGTCACGCACAATAATATATTAATAATTTCCATCTTATATATATCTATTCATCAAATTACTATTAATTTATGGTTGACACCCCAATAAGAGCAAATGAAATAATGAATGGTAAAAATCACAAACCATTCCATCGTATTAGATGTATGTGGAGATTAATAAATAGATAATTATTATTTGTAAGTTCGTTATTATATATTATAGTTGTACGGAAAATGAAAAAGGTGCAAACAAAAATTGATGGGCATTGATCGCACCAGGGTGATGAAGCCAACTTTTAGGAATGGATGTCTTTTTCTCCGCACCATACAAACACAAACATGCTTTTTCTTTGTTTATATAAATAAATATTTCTAAGAAAAAGCTCCTTTGGCATACATATCTATCCACATATATAATGCAAAATAATGGTGGCGCGGTCTTCTAATCTTTTTCGGTAAAAATTAAATCCAAAGTTGTTTGTGGATACGTATCTGATGTGGAATGCAAATCAAATCTAATAGTATAAAATAAAATATATATATACACCCACCCAACCTCTTTTCTCTACGTGCCCTTACATTAGATTTCCACTTGGTACAACTCATCCTTCAAACGCTTCATTTTTAAGTTTGATTTAAATACATCAAATGATCAAAACACAAAAAAGTTCTACGGACTCGTGGGAAAGGATCCTCTGTTGGAAGTGCTAAGGATATGGTCGCCTCTTTACTACCATGCTTTATTCTCTAGTTTACATATTTTTTATTTTGTACATCAATAACACATACAACAACAACAACAACAACAACAAAGCCTTGTCCCACTAAGTGGGGTCGGCTACATGAATCAAACGACGTCATTGTGCTCTGTCATGTATCATGTCTACAGAGAGACCGTTTATAAATCAATAACACATATACACTAAAAATCAATAATTAAATCAATTATTTTATAAAATATATATTAAAATTTCAGATATAAATTTAAAATGTATAAAATAATCCATATAATACTAACTAACTAAAATCTGGATTAACTCTTATATATCATCTTTCAATAATACAATTTTAAATGAGTCCATCAACTTCAAAAAAAAATTACTAGTTATTGGGTCAAAATGATTTATTATTTAAATTTTGTTATAATTTTATATTTTACGTGTTTTAATATATGTGATAAAATGACAGAGTGTGTCTGATTTTATATATGACAAAAAAGGTATTTTTAAAACTTAAAAAAAATTCTATCGCATTGCTATCAAATCAATTATATTTTATAGTATAGAGTATTGAGCAGTCAAAGGAGAGTATGAACATAGGTTAGGTGTGGTAGAGGTAAAGATGTTGAAATGGATGAGTGGTCATACGCAATTAGATAGAATAAGGAACGAAGATATAAGAGAGAAAGTTGGAGTAGCACCTATTGTGGAAAAGATTATAGAATTGCGCCTCAAGTAGTTTGGACATGTAAAAAGAAGACCGACAGAGCACCCAATCAGGAAGGTGGATGAGATGAAAGATGGACAAAGAGTGAAAGGTAGAGTTAGACCTAGGAAGACCATCTATGAGATGATCAAACGAGATCTACATGTAAACGGTCTCTCTGTAGATATGAGTTTAATAGCGTCGTTCGATCCATGTAGTCGACCCCACCTCGTGAGATAAGATTTTATTGTTGTTGTTGTTGTTGTTTATATTTTACATATTTAACGTAAAATTTCAATTTTATTTACTTTAACTAATATAAATATAACCAACTTGGGTTAGTCGAGTGGTCAGCTCACTTGTCCGCTTAAACAAGTATTGGAGATTCGAATCTCGCCTTGTGCATGCAGCAACCTATTGGCCAGCGGCTGACCCTTAAATGGAGCTCAAATCCGCGACGAATTAGTCTTTGATCTGTCGAATTAGGGGATATTGTGGGTAACCAAAAACTAATATAAATATAAATAAATATATAATGACGATTAATTTAATTATTGAATTTTTGTGTTCATATAATATTTTTAATCTTTATCGTATAAATCTGTTTACTAATATTATTATATAAAAATTTAACGGTTAAAAGAATGAATTTTAAAACATCCCAATAATTTTATGATATGTTGATCAAAAGGGGTAAACTTTGCTATTTTTAAATTGATAATGCCACGTCTAAATTGTATTGAGACGTAACTTTCTTTATATACAATACATTTTAACAAAATTTCATTAAATTGGAGTGATATTTTTATAGAAATTCTCCTCCTATTAAAATGGTGCTGTTCCTGCGTGGTGAGGTTTGGAAGGGATATAGCTCGTCGATTTAAGGTTGAATTTACTTTTATTTGGACTGGATGAAGTATATGTACCTGCAAAATATTTTAATATTCAAGTAAAAAAGAGAATGAGATGAATATATTGCAATTTAAAATAAATAATATATTTTTTATATAATTATAATTTTATATTTATAGAATTGTTGTGTTATAGATGATTATTTAGTAGGCCTAATATTATGAAATTAATGAGGATATTAGCCTAATTTAGTAATAACTGCTCCTAAATGATATTAGATTTTATACTAAAAAGTCCGTTAAGAGAAAAAAATGCATACCTTTAATTTAGCACATTTAATTTATTTTATTCAAATTTTGATATATAGATATAACTAGGTCAGATTATAACTATCGAATCACGTATTTAGGGCGGAGCTACATGAAAAGGAAGGGGTGACGGCCCCTAAATTTTAATTTTTTATATGTAAATTATATATAAATTTTAGTTTAACTCTTCTTAAAATTTTATTTGTCTTATTTAATTGTATAAATATTTTTAGCCTCCTTTAATATTTTATCTAGCTCCGTCTCTGCAGGTGCTAATAATAATATAATACAAAATAAAATAAGACAAAAAGTTGAAATTAAAAAAAAATTTAACGTCAAAGATGTTCAAACTGCCTATATTGGGACTGTTGGCTAGTTAGGTACCAAGGATGTTGAAAGACAAGGCATACCCATTTTATTGGTCCGAGCTCATGCTACAGAGTGTTCTATCTAAAACCTTTCTTGTGAACTGAAGAAGAAGGATTCAGACGAGCCAACTAACTAACTAATTTTCCATTGTCCTTATCATTAGTTGGTTTAATTTGTTTGCACATATATGGCAAATGATGTATGGTCAAAATTGTTTAACAAAACTATTGACCTAAATAACCGCGTACATTTCTCATCTAAAATTAAAGAGCATTTAACAATCAACAATAATGTCTTCTGTCAACTTAATTAATGGTTCATGATCCGATCGTTATAAAGTCATAACTCGGCAGAACGCAGTTTAATTAGGCGTTACGTTATTAATCAGCAATTTATATCATTAATTGGTAAGTTATGTTACAACCAGATTTAACGGATTATATCCTAAAACGTCTAATGTAACGTCATTACCATCAAAACCTAATCATTGCTCTTCAATTTCGAAAACTAACAAAAATGTAACCGACCTTACTTCACTTTATAAAGGTATGGTATTCTATCTTAAAGCCACACATTAAATTCTCAAAACTAATTTAAGTTTTGGAGTACTTTTGGAGGTACACTCTCCCTTATTTCTTATTCGCATCCTGCGCAATTAGACATTCCCTCGGAGTGAAGCTCGAACTTCCCTAAGTCTCAAAGATCGGCATCGGATATAACTGTGCAATTGGACATCCTCTCGGAGTGAAGCTTGGACTTTCCAAGACTCAAAGATCGGCACCGGATATAACTGTGCAATTTGACATCCCCTCGGAGTGAAACTCAGACTTCCCCAAAGCTCAAAGATCAGCACTGGATATAACAATTCGGCGCCGACTCCTAAGAGTCGAGCTCCCCTTCTAAGTATCCATATAAGAACAATTGGCGCCCACGTCAAAGTGACAACCTAGATTTCACATATGATGAATATGATAATACTAGAAAGATAAAACAAAATAACAAAAATTTATTTGACTGATTTTGGTTAATTTTTTTTATTACTAAATATTTTTGTGATAGATATATCATGTATTTAATGAAAGTGGATTGATAAACACACACATATGAATTGATGAATTCGGACGCCTTTTTCTTTTTGCATGGCAGTTTTTGATCCTCACTTTTTTTCATTGTGCAAAACATGCTAATTGTTTAGGTGTTGGAAAATTTTTCTAAGGTACAACTCATAGAACTTGTAGTCAAAGTATAAGTGGCGATTTCAAATTATAACTCGGTTGAGAGTTCTTTATGGAAAGCTTATTTGCAGTTGCAGTTTAAATCCGAGATTTTCTGGCTACTAGTTTAAACCGAAGTATAACGTTAAGGTCCGAGATTATAGGGACGGACCATACTTGGTTTTGCTGGTCTCATGGGTAATTCTACAGGAAAACCACTGAATGCAATTTGTTTCATCTATTGTATTGAATATTGTACGTGTCTTATTTGGCAGGAAAAAGAAATAGGGGAAAAAAGGGTATAATATCTGTTAGTTGAATGAAAGCTTTACCTACCCTACAAATGTTGGTGAAAATAATGAAGTGGGACATAGACATACATATATGCAATGTAATGGGGCAATGATATATCAACCCTAGTACCTAACAAGACGAGTTAAGATTCCAATATATATAGTTAGTTCTATGTACGTACATTATTATTATTATTATTATTATTATTATTATTATTCCATCTTTGAAAAGAACAATGAATTATTTTATATGCATCATTAGTACAATAAGGTAAATATGTGTAGCATTCATGAAATATAATATTAACTGATTCATTAGCTATAACCAGGCTCTGTTATACCTATAAATCGAAACCTTAATAAAATAAATAACATGTGCACTATCAGAGGAACGCGTTTTTCTTTTTTAACGGACTTTTCTATAAGATCAAATAATGTTTGGGAGCAGTTACCAGAAAATTAGGTTAACATCCTTCACAATTTTGCAAAAAATCAATAACCATCTATAGCACAACAATTCTATAAATACAAAATGCTCACTACGTAAAAGGTACGTTATTCACTCCGAATTGTAATATACTTATCTCACTCTTTTTCTAACTTGAGCGTTGGAGTGCCCTTGCAGGTGCTCACTGCTGCTGTTCTTAAGAAGCCGATGTATACCTCATCCAGCCAAGGGAAAACGAGTTCAAACACTGTGTAGGACGAGCTATACCTTGAAGTCGGCTATCTACACAAGAACATTTGGTACCCACCATGGAGCCCGAAGTTTAAGCTAACCCCACTATTATCTTTTCCACCACTTTTTCATCTCTTTTTTGCAGGTCACAGCTTATGGTAGAAGAACGAAGCAACCCTCCTCATCCTCCTACCCAGGCCGAGCTAATAGCCATCAACGAATCTCTACAAGCAGAGAACTAACGGATGGCCGATCTATTGCATCAGAGACAAAACAGCCGAAGCAAGAGGGAAGAGCAAAAGGATCCTGAGAACAAAGACGAAGAAGAAATTCATACAGAGTAAGCTAAGCCCATAGTGACAACCACCCCGAAGCAAACAGTAAAAAGACTAATCCATTTTCAAAAGACATTATGGATTTTCAAATACCCAAAAACTTTACCCTACCAACAACGCTGAAACCTTACGAAGGAATTGGCGATCCCAACATACACGTCACTAAGTTCTATATATGATGTTCATGAATGGAGCATCTGATCCAATACTCTGTCGGACATTTCCTACTATTTTAGATGGTGTTGTCTTGATCTAATTTTCTGGCTTACCTACAAGTTCTATATCAAGTTTTGACAAGCTGGCCAACCTCTTCGTCAATAACTTTGCTGCTTCAAAGATTTACGTACACAACTCGGACTACCTCAGCACCATAAAACAAGGACAGCATGAAAGCCTCAAAACTACATGACAAGGTTCGCAAAGGCAACCATAGAGATACCTAACCTCAACCCAAAGGTCCATCTACACGTACTAAAAAGCGGATTCCGTCTTGGAAAATTCCAAGAAACCATAGTTGTGACAAAACCAAAGACATTGGCCGAGTTTAGAGAAAAAGCAACAAGTCAAATCGAAATAGAAGAGCTTCGACAAATTCGAAAACCAGAGAGGCCTAACCTGAGTAGAGAGCAGGACAAATGGAACAAATACCCGAACAATAAGATAGATAAAAAACCCTCCAAACTCACACCGAAATTTGACACTTACATCCCTTTCAACACCAAAAGGGAGGACATCATTAAAGACATTCTACACTCCAAATTGATTAAACCTCCAAACAAAACAGGAACCTACCAAGACTAGTGATATGTGTACAAATCCAAATATTGCACCTTTCACAAAAAATATGGACATACCACAGACAACTGTGTTATAGCAAAAGACTTTTTCGAGAAACTGGCTTGTCAAGATCTGCTAGACAAATACATCGACAGTAGAGGACAAAGAGCACTCAGAAAACCTCGGCCAGCACTCTAAGTCAAGTGACAATTACAAAGACAAAAAAAAGGTAAACGAAAACCCTAATCAAACTCATGGCATTATTAACTGTATCTATGGTTGTTTTGCAGGCGGAAGGTGTAGCAACTTGTCCAGAAAAAAGGTCATACATGACTATGATGTTTGTAACTGGTTCCGAGCCAATCTCAATCACCAATGTCGACATCTCAGTGATCACATTCAATTCTTCAGATTTCAAAGCGATAGACAAGAACTTAGACGATGTTGTAGTTATATCACTCCAAGTTGGTGAGCTTTTAGTGAAAAAAGTCCTTGTCGACCCTAGCAGCAGCGCTAATGTATTGTTCTATTCTACATACCAAAAAATGAAGCTAAGTAACAAAGCCTTACAACCATCCACTGGAGAACTAGTAAGTTTCTCAGGTGCGCGCATTCTAATCTGAGGCTATATATGGTTACAAACCACACTAGGAGAATACCTTAACTGCAAAACTTTAGATATCCAATACTTAGTTGTGGATTGTCAAAGCCCATATAACATCATTTTAGGGAGACCTTCTTTAAATACATTTGGTGCTATTATTTCTACTATCAAGTTTTGTATGCAGGACAACAAAGTGGCGATCCACACCGATAAAAAAGAAGCCAGGCAATGCTATAACGCAAGCCTCAAAACAAACTCTACCAGGCAATCTGTACAAGAACACGTTCATGCAGTCTATAACTCGAAGAATCTATCCCCCCCACGACAGAGCTCGATCCAAGAACAAAAATCCAAGACCGACTTATACCAACGGACAATTTGACCAAGGTATCACTAACAGAAGATGAAAACAAATACACATACATAGGAGATTCTTTACAAGTAGAGAACAAAGAGAAACTTATCACATTATTACAGCAAAATGTAGACCTATTTGCTTGGACCCCAGCTGACATGCCAGGAATTGATCCGAATGTCATCTGCCACAGACTAGAAGTGAATCCCTCGATCCGACCTATAGTACAAAAGAAACAACACCTTAGCATAGACAAAAGAAAGGCATCCATTGAAGAAACCCAAAAGCTATTAGACGCTGGATTCATTAAAGAAATCAGGTTCACAATTTGGCTAGCAAATATAGTCATGGTCAAAAAACACAATGCCAAATGGAGAATGTGTGTGAATTTTACTGACCTCAAGAAAGCATGTCCTACAGAGGACGCGTATCCTTTATCCTGTATTGGCAAATTAGTTGATAGCTCTTCTGATTTTCAATGTTTAAGCATTATGGATGCTTATTCTGGCTACAACTAAATACTTATGTATTCGGCAGACCATGATAAGACTGCTTTTATTACTGACTATGGCAACTTTTGTTATAAAGTTATACCCTTTGAGCTCAAAAATGCAAGTGCTACATATCAAAGGCTAATGGACAAAATCTTTGCCAACCAAATCGGACGAAACATATAAGTATATGTAGACGACATGGTAGCGAACCAAAAGCAATCATGTCAACGACCTCAAAGAATTTTTTCACCAACTCCGACTATACAACATAAAGCTAAATCTGGAGAAGTGTGTTTTCGGAGTGCATGGAGGCAAATTTTTCGGTTTTATGCTAACCTATGGAGGTATAGAAGCTAATCCAGAGAAGTGTCAAGCGATCCTAGAAATGAGAAGTCCTCAGTCAGCCAAAGAAGTCTAACAACTCATTGGTCGGCTAGCAGCATTATCATGATTCCTACCTCGGATAGCTCACAGAGCACATCACTTTTTCAAAACATTACAAAAACAAAAAACATCATCTGGACAAAGGATTATGAACAAGCCTTCACCAAGAATAAGGCCAAATTATCATCACCCCAATACTCCAAAGACCAAAAAATGGTAAACCTTTATTTCTTTACTTACCTGTAACAGACTACGCTGTAAGTTCGGTTTTGATTACAGAAGTAGATAAAGCTCAATAGCTAGTCTATTTTATGAGCAAATCACTCCAGAACGCCAAGCTTAGATATCCAAAATTAGAGAAGCTAGCTCTAGACCTCATAAACAACTACAAGGCAACTAAGACACTACTTTCGAAGCCATACCATCATTGTCTGAACAGAGCACCCATTAAGGCAAATCCTAACAAAACTAGAACTTGCTGGGAGACTAATAAAGTGGTCGATCAAACTGTCAAAACATGATATATATTATCAGGCTCGAGGCTCTTTGAAATCTCAACATTTAGTCAATTTTGTGGCAAAACTCACTCTCAACGACACTACACAAAGTAGTGACATATGGGCACTATATGTCGACGGCACCTCAAATATGCAAGAATCTAAAGCTGACATATTGATTGACAATAACAAGGGAATAACTATAGAATAATCTTTACAATTCACATTCCATGCCAGCAATAACCAAGCAGAATAAGAAGCACTTATAGCCGGGTTAAGATTATCTCACACTCTCGGAATAACACATATCAATGTCAAATGCGACTCGCTACTGATATTACAACAAGTAACAGGTAACTTTCAAGTAAGAGATATACTATTAAAAAAAATACAATTCCATTGTCAACAATCTTATCTCTTGTTTTTTAAAATTTGAAATTTTTCATATACCTCAGGAGCAAAATTGTCGAGCTGATATTCTATCGAAACTTACAACTACCAGAAGTCCAACCCAGAAACTGAGCTTATCACAACTAACATTGGATGAGCCCAGTGTCACATTAACGAATGTTTTGAGTATTTCATAGGAAGAAGATTGGTGATAATTATTTATCCAATATCTACAAACAAGAACGATACCCAAGCATATCCAAGATAAAGAAAATTCAAAAAGCAATCAAACTTTTTTACAATAATTGGAGCCGAACTATATAAATGAGACTTTACAAGACCTTTTAAAATGCGATGCTAAGCTCGCCACGGATGAAGTCCACGAAGGCATATGTGGCACATATATCGAGGGCAAGAGTTTGACATCTAGAATACTCAAAGTATGGTACTACTGGCCTACCATACAAAGAGATTGCATAAACAAAGTTAAATACTATGACCATTGCCAACGTCATGCCCCAATCATCCACAACCCAGCCAACCAATTACATAAATCCAAGGTAAGCTGACCTTTCAATAAATAGGGACTGGATATCCTCAGCCCTTTCCCACAAGCACCAGGTCAAGTTAAATTTCTAATTATTGCCATAGATTATTTTACAAAATAGATAGAAGCTATACCTTTGACAAAATAAATTCCAAAAAAATTATATCTTTTGTTTGGAAGAACATAATATGTAGATTCAGTACACCTCATTCCATTATCACATATCACGGTAGACAATTCATAAACAAAAATTTCACAAACTTTTTACAAAATTTTAGCATTATTCATGAATTTTTATTTATAGAACACCCTCAAACTAATGGCTTAGCTGAGGCTGCCAACAAGATCGTATTGCAGGCACTTAGGAAAAAGCTGGACCAATCAAAAGGACAATGGCCCGAGCTTATTCTAGAAATATTGTGGAGCTATAACACAACCAAACAATCATCAACCAAAGAGACCCCTTTCAGACTAGTATATGACTATGATGCCATGATACCAGTTGAAATATCACACCAGTCTATCCGAATGCACAATCTCAACGATGATGCAAACGCCGAGCTAAGAGCTGCTGAGCTGGACTCAATAGAAGAAATCCGAGATCACGCACTAATTCAACAACGCGCAAGCCAACGTACTATAGCTCAGAAATATAAAAAAAGGATAAAGCCGAGGTCATTCCATGAAGGAGACCTCATCATGAGAAAAACAGAAGAAGCAAGAAAACCACAAGGACATGGAAAGCTAAGTGCCAATTGGGAAGGCCCTTTTCGAATATCTAATTAATTGGACGAGGAGCATACAAATTACAAACATTGCAAGGCAATGATCTACCAAGCACATGGAATATTTCATCTTTAAAATTTTATTATAGTTAAGTCTATAAGTCAGGACAAGGTGATGTACTCTTTTTTCTACTACTAGATTTTTTTTCTAAGTTGGATTTTGCTGGAGATGTTTTAACGAGGCACACCTCATACCCTTTCCAATAAACTCTATTCTTCATATTTGCTGATTATTACTTTCTACCCATCCATTTTTTTCCAAAACCGATCTATAGATAACTCATATAACAGGATGAGTTACTTGTTTTATTCAAATTATTTCTACAAATTTCTAAACACATAAATTCCAAACTAGTTGGAACTACTTTCTACAATACGTTTTCGAAACTTATCAAACAAAATGTCAATCTGAAACCACATTATAAATTCCTATAATCAAAATACCCAATTATGTTTATACAAAACATCACAACAAGATAAACATTGTTCAAAATACCAAATTCAATCGATCTATACTAAGGTCATCAGTATACCAAACTATTACCATATTAACTACAAAGTTTTCAAAATAAACAACAAGTCCATTAAACTAAAATCAAATAAGTCTCACGACGCACCTTTGATCTCATCTTCACCTTCTTGGTCAGCATCATTATCTACCAACTGTCCACCCATCACAATCTTGCAAGGATCCATCATAGCAAAATCCACAGTTGGAGCAATAAATTTAGCTTGCTCTAATACCCTATCAAATTCCATAGCAAACATTTCAAAATCATACTTTTCTTTTTCAGTCTCTAAACTCTTATTTTCCACAAATAGCTCCACAATTCTTGTCTCTAACACCGACTTCTCCTTACTTAGCTCAACCTCTTTCTTCTCTAGTTAAGTTATCTTCGCCTACAAAAGCTTACCCTCTTCTACAGCATCTTGCAACTTCTTCCCTGTCTCCAAATTCTCTTTCATGAGTTTCTCCATACTCGCCTTGTCAAAGGAATCCCTCAAATGCTTCAGCTCTTGGGTCCGATCCATAGACATCAGCCGAGCACCCATCACATATATCAAAACAAACCATCAATCTAAGGAACATTTAATAAATTGGGCAATCTAAAGAACCAGAACCACTTACCTACATATGCCTACCTCCTCCAACATCACCCACTTCATGCACAAGTTTCACGTCAGAAGGGTGCTGACCATACTCGTCGGAAAATGCTCACTCCACATTGAAGTGAGATCATCATTCCCTTTATATCCATGCAATACCTTCTGACTCTCAGTAAACTTCTCTACATCGCCGAGGTCCACCTCCTTATTAGCAAACATAGAACCAGTCAAATCTACTACCTTATCCTCCTCATTCTTCTTACTTTTATAACTAACCCTCTTAGCAAGAGAAGGCTGGTTCACCTTAGCCCCGCCCTCAACCTTAACGTTGCTCGTTGAACCTTCCTTCTCAAAATTTGTTTATTTGAAAAAGGCACGAAGATAGTCACCTTCAGAGCTTTTTCCCATGTAAACACACATATCATAATCAATTCTCAAAACTATTCAACAAGTAACAATTTCATACATTTTTACCTAGATAACTAATCACAATCTCTGTCAGTTTCCCACTTTAGCAAATTTGCTATGGCTAATAACCTCGCAGAAGATATGTTATTCACCGAGACTTCCACTATCATCTCATTCCTATACTCCATACGATTCATCCCTAAAATTTGCCAAGGAGAAGGCTGCCAAAACAGCAGAAATCTTTCCATCCAAAATTCTTTTACATAGAACAAAAACTCCTCTTCAGCCGATCTTACTTTCACAAACATAGCCTTAAAATCTTTAAAGGATGGCTTATATAAACTAAAAATGGCTCGATTTGGAATGCTGGCCAAATTTATCCAGCGACCTCTCCTTACACCCTTAGCTTGGAATAATGCAAAAAATACCTCCAATGGAGACTCTATCTCTAAAAATTTCATCAGAACCTTAAAACCTCTTATAAAGGCCCAAGAATTTGGGTGTAACTGTGATGGTACACACTTCAATTGCATCAAAACACTATGTTGAAACAGCGTAAAAGGAAATCTAACTCCAGTTTAACAAATAAACATGTATACATATAAAAAAACCTGTACCCCTCCCTTCTGTGACAAATACGATCAGCAATACTACAAGGCAAAAATTTAATTTTTATGTCAGCTTCATCCCTCACCTAACCCGAATCCTCTAGTTGACGAGTACTCTCCATATCACGAAACAATGAAGCATGTTCCTTCAAAGATGGAGCCACCCACGAATAAGGATCACTTTCATCAACAATAACTTCCTCCTCCACAATCTCATCACTATCATTTTCCTATTTTTATGTCCTCCCATCCTTCTTTTTCTTTTTTCCTTTTACTTTGACTTTACCTTTTTCCATTCTCCAACTATACCACACCTTCAAACTAGGAATAATAGAAAAATGAAAAGAAAAAAATAGAAAACACGCTAACTTTTTTTTACTCATCTTCAGAAAATAAACTCCAGAAAACTCTAATAGACGCCTAAAAACTTGAAAAAAACCAACTCCACACCACGACTTCAATTTTACCCATATAAGTTAAGCGATCAACAACTCAGATAACAACTCTCCATTTCCAAACTTATTTGGACCGTTAATCGTGATACGCAACTGGTCATTATGACCTTGGTAACCGTAAAAGTATTCATTACACACGTCATATCAGTTATTTAAGATTGTCAATTCCAATATTTAAAATTTTTATTTTTATTTGTAATTCATTAAAAAATCAAATTGAGCTTGGAGATACCACTCACGTCATAAACCGATATATAGATGGAAATAACTCTATCACTTGCTAAATCTTTCCTTTTTCCCATCCTAATTTATTTATTTATCCATTTCACCTGTTCAATATTTCAATATAACTTTTTATTATTAATCTTTATTTTGTTCTTTCTTTTCAAATCCAACAAGTTGAGTTTGGGGGCTACTACTATTACAATTTTGATTTATAGATCGAAAGCTCAACTTGTCTAATTAAAAAATGTTACAGGTCAAGCTTGAAAGTTGTGATCCGTTAGCTATAACCAGGATCATTCATACCTATAAATCGGAACCTGAATAAAATAAATAACACGTGCGCTATCAAAGGAACACGTTTTTCCTCTTAACAGACTTTTCTATAAGATCAAATAACGTTCGGGAGCAGTTACCAAAAAATCGGGTTAACATCCTTCACGATTCCGCAAAAACCAGTAACCACCTATAGCAGAACAATCATATAAATACAAAATGCTTACTACGTAAAAGGTACGTTATTCATTTTGAATTGCAATATACTCATCTCACTCTTTTTTTAACTTAAGCGTTGGAGTGCCCTTGCAGGTGTTCACTGTCGCTGTTCTTAAGAAGTCGACATATACCTCATCCAGTTTAAAAGAAAGCGAGTTCAAACACTGTGCAGGACGAGCTATACCTTGAAACCAACTATTTACACATAAACATTAACAAAATATAAAACACTCAGAAGTTGAAAGATTCTTGCATCGTTATCGCTTTTGATTGTGATCTATATAACATATATACGGACATTATTGCTTAATTATATGGTTTTGGAGAGTTTAATTAGATGTTAATAGTTTGTAATTCTATATAATTAATTTTTTCAGTTAATATCAATTAATTTATAAAATTATTTAATTTAATTTAAATTTTTAATTTTCAATTATAAAATTTTATTTTAAATTTTAAATTATAAACTTAAATATTAAAGTGAGAGATACTTTAGTATTATCAAAATTTATTATTTTTGTTGGCCATTATTTTTATACATCAATCTAATTTCTTTAGTCTAATAATTCAATAATATACTTTTAACTAATCCACATTTTTAAATATTGATAGTTAACTTCTAATAAAAAATAATAAATTTTATTAATTCTCTAATATTTATCTATTAAAGTTGATTAATACTAATTAATTAAAAATTGATTTTTTATATTTTTTATTAATTAGTTGGTTTTAAAATTAAAGTACATTGGTAAAAATAATACAACTATACTAGATGAAAGTCAGATAATTTCATTCATAAAATGAAAGAAACATATAGGTGTCTATATATGGGACAAATAAAAGAAATGGGGGACTCCCAACGCTCTACTATAGAGCTAACATCATATAATAATCTAATAAGATAGATAAAAAAGTAAAGTGCTCATCAATTAGGAAGTGTGAATTTGTTGAAGCTCTTTCTGGAGCTCCAAAGCCGATGCCATTATCTCTTCCACACTAGTTGATACATTATCAAAGATGAACCTGTTCCTAGCCTTCCATAAAGACCAGCTCAAAATCACCATCATCATTCTCTGAGAGGAGCTATTGGATTGGGTACGCAAAGCTCCCATTCTCAAGTTCCACTCAACATAGAAATCAGAGTCTTCGGTGCTCCTTCTAGCAGCTGGTAAGTCCATTTTTGACCAAATTTCCTTTGATTTTACACAATGGAAGATGCAATGATTGATTGTTTCTGGAAATTGTAGGCATCTTCAGTAGATAGGTTGAATCGATGGGATGGGATGATGAAACTTTTGCAACACTGGAAGCTTTTCATGGAAGCCATTCTAGAAAAAAAATCTTAATCTTTCTTGAGATTTTCAACTTTCACAGTTCTCGCCACAAATTCCGTTGTCTCATAATCTCTGAAAAAATTCAATGGGAGGATGGGAGAACCCATAAACCACACGGTACCCAGTACTCACTTCATACAAACCACTTTTATTAAGGGCCCAACAAATTTTATCTTCTCCACCCCCAATTGTTGTTTCTAGCACATGCTAACTAGTGTCCTTAGAAAAAATACTTCTAATTAGAGTTTGATTCCACTGACCATTAGAAAGTATTAAGTTTTTTACCATCAATAGTGGTTAATTTTGTAAATTGGAAGTTTCAAATGAAGAAACAACATAAGGATGTGGAAGAGCAAGCCAAGGATCATTGAAGATTCGAATACTGGATCCATCACCAAATTGCCAAACCAACCCCTTTTCAACAACTTTATACTCTTCCAATATGCTACGCCACCCCCACGAAGGTACTGCTCCGATCTCTGCATTCATTATAGAACTGTATCGAAAATATTTAACTTTGAGGAGTCTAGATAGAAGTGATTGTGGTTGAGAGATAACTTTTCAACATTGTTTTGCTAATAGCGCCAAATTCTGAGCCTCTAGGTCCTTAAAACCTAGTCCACCTTCCAATTTTGGTCTTGTCATAGTATCCCAACTAACCCATGCCATTTTTAGCTCTGTATCTTTTTTACCCCACCAAAATTGGGAGAGTATGTTGTGAATCTCCCTAATTAAAGTACCAGGAAGACAGAAACATGATAATGAATAAATTGGGATAGCCTCCCCAATAGCTTTGATTAAAACATGCCTGCTTGCAGAGGAGAGAAGTTTTCTTTTCCACCCTTGAACTCGCTTCCTCACCTTGTCCTTGATTTCTCCGAAGGTGGTTTTTTTTATTTTTGGACTGTAGATGGAAGACCCAAATATTTATCATATGCACCAATATGATCAATTTTCAATTTCTGAGCCAGAAGTAATCGAGCAGTGGGAGGAGTATTATTACTAAAGAATAGAGCTGATTTATGCAAATTAACTTTTTGGCCACTGAACCCCACGTATGACTGAAGAAGACTGAGAATGCTTTCACAACTGTTTTCTGACGCCTTGAAAAAAAAGATTGAATCATCCACAAACAATAAATTATTAACAGTAGGACAACTTCGGTTGATCTGAATACCTTGAATGAGACCGTTTTGCTCTGCCTTATTTAGCAAAAAGGATAATCCTTCTGCACAGAAAAGAAAAAGGTATGGAGATAGAGGGTCTCCTTGACGGAAACCTCTATTTGGTTTAAAAAAATTAAAAGGTTGACCTTCAACAACGACAGAGTAAAAAACTGTAGTCACCACCTCTTGTATCCAACCAATCCACCTAGATTCAAATCCCAGCTTTTCCAAAATGAACCCAAAAAAATGCCACTCAACACGATCATAGGCTTTCCTCATATCCAATTTAACAGCCATTTCACTCAATAGGCCACATTCTTTGTCTTTAGATAGTGCATACATTTATGAGCGACTAAGACATTGTCTGAAATCAATCTACCCTTAATGAAGGCACTTTGATTAGGGTTGATCAGCGAAGTCATAAATTTCTGTAGCCGATGGGCTAGTACTTTAGAAATAATCTTATACACAACTGAGGAAAGGTTGATGGGTCTAACCTATGTCATATCCTTTGCATCAGGAATCTTAGGAATGAGACCGATTTGTGTATGATTGAAACTCTTTAGTAGTCTACCACTGACAAAGAAACTGCGGACAGCCTTAAAAACATCTTCCCCTACTAAACTCCAGTATACTTGAAAGAATTTAGCCGTAAATTCATCATCACCATGGGCGCTCTAGAGGTGAACACTAAAGACAACACGTTTTACCTCATCAAAACTGATCGGTCTAGTTAATTTTCTGTTCATAGTTGCTGAAACTTTGGTTTCAAAATCTTCGAATGCATGTGCCGGATTAGCTTGGTTAATTGATGTGAAGATATCCTTGAAGTATGTTTCAGCTACTTGTGCAATTTTTTCACGGATGGTAGCATACGTACCATCATTCTTTTTGAATTTCCAAATTTTATTTCTCCGGATTTTGGATCGGAATGATTGGTGAAAGAAATTTGTATTTTTGTCCCCTTCTTTTTGCCACTTTACATGAGATTTCTTCTTCCAATAGCTTTCTTCCCTAAAGTAAGCATCCTCAAGTTTATTTTTCAAGGCTTTAACCTGTTCTCCCCCTATAATATCCTCCTCTTTGAGAATTTCAAGCTGAGATGTGAGTTCACCAATATCCTTCTTTGAATTAGATTTATTCTGCTACTGCCATTGAACAATACGGTGCCTACAATGCTTCAATTTTTGAGCCAAAACAAATATCACTGAGCCATCCACCCATTCCTTCCAAGCTTTAGTGATAATTACCTGAATTTCTTCTAAACCACACCATCTCTCCTGAAACTTAAACCTCCGATTAGATTTTTCTATGACTGAATTTGTATCAAGGAGGATAGGCGCATGATCTGAACTATTTTTTGCAAGTCGAAATAGCAAGGCTGATGAAAAACAATCCGTACACTCACCGTTTGCAAGTGCACGGTCAAGCCGCTCCCTGATTTGGTCCTGCCCTCATCGCCTATTAGTTCAGGTGAATCTTCTCCCAATCATGCCGAAGTCCTTCAGTCCACCACCATCAATAAAATTCACAATTTTAGAAATAGATGAAGCTGATTTTAACCCCTTCTCCTTCCTTCTCATCGAGATTCACTATAGCATTGAAATCACCCATAATTATAATTTTTTCAAAAGAACCTTGTACAAAAGAAGAAAGTTTTGTGTATTGGGTAGACCGAATCCTATCCAAGCAATTTAAATGTACCCCAATCAGCCCCCAAGAACATTTCAAAGCATGATCAGTTACCTTGATAGCTATGAAAAACTTTTTTTCAACAAGAATCTCAACCGTTGTTCCCTCCTTCCATGCTAAAGCCAATCTACCAGCTGTACCCGTCAACTAACAATCCTCCAATCTGTAAAATGACAAGATATCAACTTACTTTCTACCAAACGAGATTAGTTTCACATAGAAACACAATTTTAGAGGAGTGAGATTGACACATCCCTTTAAGGTTATGAACTGTCACGAGTCTTTTCAAACTGCAACAATTCTATAAAAGAACTCTCATGACAAATTAAAGGGAAGGAATAAAAAAAGAAATAAAGAAAGAATTAAAAGAAAGAAATTGACAAAATTAAACATTAATCTAGACAACACAAAAATTTTATTTTAAAAAAAATTCTAGTAGAACAAGTTGAAAGAGTATGTACTCCTCACGTTAAAAAAAACTTAACGGCGCTCATCATTATTTTTTTTACCTTCTTTAACCATTGTTTCAAATTGTGAATTTCATCTGAACTCAGAACTCATGATGCAACTTTAAAATTGCAATTAATTGTGATATTATAATAACAAAAATTTAACGACCAACGTATATATGATATTTTAAAATTTAATATTCAAAAATTAAAATACGAAATTATTTTAAAAATTTAATTGATATTAGTTGGAAAAATTGATTTAATTAAATTCGTACATAAGCATGCGTGTGTGTGTTGTGGTCCTTCAATTCCGAATCCCATCCCTAAAATGGCTAATCAAATTCTCGTAAATAACTCTCCGAGATTAGAGGAGCATCGTCGGTAGCAGTACATCCGTATGGAGAATACCAACGCAACACTTTTTATTAGGATTTAGGACATATCTTAAAATTATTAATTAAAAATTTATTATGAAAAATTATGTAAAATTTAATTTTTAATGTAATTATTGTGTATTTATTAAAATAAAATATTTAAAATTTTTTATTAATAATAATCTTAATTTATTATATCCTTATAATATATATTAGTTAAATCATTTTTATTATTTTATTTTTCTATATAAATTAAAGACACCTATCATGTATAAAGTAGTTAGTTGGAGGCTCTCAAAAAATTTAAAATCCAATGGAAGAGTAGCATATCTATTTTCATTAACAAACTCAGATATCTGAGAGGATTATCCATGATGAGAGAGCTAACGAAAACTTACAAAATTTCTATGAGGATGGGATCTATCTCACAATAAATGAGGCAGAGATAAAGATTGAAGTATTCGAAAATTCGCCAAATTTTCGCAAGAAAATTACTTAAATACCTTTATATAAGTGTATGTTTAATGATTTTTTTTAAGTTTTATCAAAAAATAAATTAATAATGTATATAATATTTAAATTTATAATAGTTAATTATTTAAATTTATGTCATTATAAGAAGAGAATCTTATCACCGAATTATGATTGGTTACTAAGAATTATTATATTCTACTTTTGTTGAAAGCTTTTTTATTTTATTTTATGTTAATTTATATGTTAAAAATTTTGTGTATACATTAATTATGTTAAATTTGTATTTGGATTGTGTTTTAATTTAATATATTTGGTTGAATTGTATTAGATTTTATATGATTGTATTAATTTTTAAAAAAAATAAAAACTTAATATTTATAGAGACATCAAATATCTGTCTCCTTCACAAAAGAAAATAGAGACATGTAATAAGGATAAAATGAAAATAGAAAATATTTTATTAAACGGAGACGAAAGCAAGAATAGGATCTTATTCCATGAATCGCATTGCTATCCTTAACTTACTCAAATTACAAAGACATCCTTATTAATAAGCATATAGCTAGTTACGTAATAATTCAAGAGACAATAATAAGGATGATATATTATTAGACTTCTACCCCAAAAAAACAATTTTTGTAAATTAAAGTAAACCTATATTTGCCACCAGAAACAACCAATGCAGATAGTGATTTTATTTTATCTTGTAAAAAGTGAGATATACACTGTATTCTTTAATTTGCATTATCCATTATATATATGATTATTATTATTATTAGATAACAGATGTTCTTATCGTAAGAAAAGAATCTAAGGGAGCAAGTAACTAAATAAAGGTGACGAAAAAGAGCGAAGTTAGATGTTTATTTCACAATGGAGCCTTAGCTTCAATTGCAAAGTAAAAGTTAATGCAGAGAGAGATCGTTACCTTAACCAATATATAGACAACATTATTATATTTTGGTCATATTTTTTAAAAGCATTAATATATATAGCCGGCTAATGAAACGAAGGTCAAAGGTGATGAAGAGCATTATTTTATTTTTCTTCACATATATCATTTTAATAGATTGTTCAATTTCTATTAAAATCTTATCCTATTGCCGGCAATAATTAAAAAACAGCCCAATGCAACCCAAACTTGAACTATGAAGGCAAATAGTATTCAACTTAAAGTATTTAGTTGTAAATAGACGACACAACAACAAAGCTTTGTCTCACTATATAGGGTCGGCTACATAAATTAAACAATGTTATTGTACTCTATTATGTATCATATCAACAAAGAGACTGTTTACATATAGATCTCGTTTGACCACATCATAGATGGTCTTCTTAGGTCTTTCTCTGCTTTTCACCCCTTGTCAATCTTCCATCTCATCCACCCTCTTGACTGGATGTTCTGTCGATCTTCTTCTCACATGTCCAAACTATCTGAGATGCGATTCAACCATCTTTTCCACAATAGGTGCTACTCCAACTCTCTTCGTTATATCTTTATTCCTTATTTTATCCAATCACGTATGACCACTCATCCATCTCAACATCTTCATCTCTGCCACACTCAACTTATGTTCGTGCTCCCCTTTGGCCGCCTAATACTCCGTACCATAAAACATAGCCAGTCTTATAGCAGTGTGATAGAATTTACCTTTAAGTTTTAAAGGCACTTTTTTGTCGCATATAAAACTAGATGCACTCCGCCATTTTGACCAACCTGCTTGGATCCTATGATTTACATCCTATTCAATCTCTTCATTATCCTGTATGATGCATCCAAGATACTTAAAATTTTTAACTTTTGGTAGGATATTTTCTCCAATCTTCACCTCTGTATTAGGGTTTTTTCTTCTCAAACTGAACTTACATTCTATATATTCTGTCTTACTACGGCTTATGCGCAGACCATACACTTCTAAAGCTTCTCTTCATAAGTCCAACTTCTTATTTAGGTCTTTCCTTAACTCTCCCATAAGAACGATATCATCGGCAAAAAGCATGTACCATGGCACAGGCTCTTAGATGTGCTCTGTGAGTACTTCCAAGACTAATGTGAAAAGATATGGGTTTAAGGATGATCCTTGGTATAATCTTATACCAATAGAAAATTTCTCTGTCACACCACGTTGAGTCTTCACACTAGTTGTGGTCTCATCATACATGTATTTAATTACACGAATATATGTGATCCTTACTCTCATCTTTTCTAAAACCTTCCATAAGACCTCCATTGGCACCCTATCGTGTGCTTTTTCCAAATCAATAAACACCATATGTAGATCCATTTTATTACTATGATACCTCTCCATAATCCTTCTTAACAAGTATATCGTTTCGGTGGTGGATCTGTCTGGCATAAATCCAAATTGGTTCTCTGTTACTTGTGTCTCTTTCTCAACCTCCGTTTTATCACCCTTTCCCATAACTTCATGGTATAGCTCATGAACTTGATCCCTCTATAGTTTTCGCAACTTTGTATATCCCCCTTATTCTTGTAGATAGGTACCAAGGTACTTTTTCTCCACTCATCAGGCATCTTCTTTGACCTTAAAATTTCATTAAAAAGCTTGGTTAACCAGTTAATGCCTTTCTCTCCAAGGTCCTTCCAAACCTCAATCGGGATATTATCAGGTCTTATTGTTCTGCTATTTTTCATCTACTTTAGAGCCTCTTTTATCTCAAAGTCTTGAATCTTTTGATAGTAGTCAAAGTTTTGATCTTCTTTTCTTATGCATAATCGACCAAGACTCGGAAGAGTCTTCTGTCTTTCATTAAATAATTCGTAAAAGTAATTTTTTCGCTTTTCATTAATCTTCTCTTTTTAAACTAGTATCTCTCCATCTTTATTTTTTATATACTTAACCTGATTGAAATCTCTAGTTGTAAATAGAATGTTAGATATTTCAAATGGTAACATTAACATATATAAATACACACTTGTGACTTATCCGAGTCAGGAAACAACACTGCTACATACTATTAATTCTATTCATACATAGCAAAGCACTTACATATATAAACAAAATGATCGATGGAGACAACTTTTTTGAAAAAAATAACCAAAACCTTCAATAGAAAAATGAGGTTATTACAATGCATTTAAAACTAATTAAGGATCGATAAATAGAGATGAGGACCACAATATGAAGCCTAATAAATATCTAAAATTTATTAATTACCAGCCACTTGTACGTACGTACTCATTATAAATTAATTAAGTGATGAGAATAATATAAAATAAGATATAAACAGTTGAGAATATTTCCACAAATAGATGAGTGGTCGTTAAAATATTGGCACTGGCCACCATACCCAACATCAACTCTTCCACCACTCCTATTTTTGGTTTGAGAAAACTAAAAGAAATTTAGCACAACGAGAAAGTACAGCCAAAAAGGACGTGATGGAAATATTAGAAAATAAAATGAGTGTCAGTCTTTTGGATTACTGAATCCATAAAAAAGTATTAGGTCTTGTTTCTTCGATAAGTGTCTTTTATATTTATGTGAAGTGTTAAATCCAATATCAACAAATGTTAATCCTCTTTGCAATTCAATGAAGAAATAATGCATGGGTTTGGTTTAAAGTTTAAACAATATATATAATGATTTATTTTTAAATACTTTTTAATTTAAAATGTTCGATTTAGACTTTAAAATTTAAATTTTAAAATTTAAAATTTAAGATTTAGTTAAGATATTTTACTTTTTATTTTTTATCTTTAATAACAAGTTAATTTTTAAAAAATATTATTTTTTATTTTTTTTAAAGGTAGATACTACAATGAAGATTTTATAACTGTTTTCATGTGAAAATATTTTTTTTATCTTTGGATGATAAATTGTATAATTAGATTTTAATATTTATAAAAAATATTGTCTTTATTTAAAATGTGACTAAATAAATAAATCACACTTTTAAACAAAGCATTTTCATAAAAAGATGTTTTTGTCGTCTTCATTTGAATTGTTGCTTTTTTTTTTAAATGCATTAGTATTCACCTTAATATATAATCAATCATTTTTGTTTTAAATTTACGCGCGCCTCTTCTTCATCCATGTTGTTGCAGC
The DNA here is from genome assembly GCF_000817695.3 of Arachis duranensis. Lineage (NCBI taxonomy): Eukaryota > Viridiplantae > Streptophyta > Magnoliopsida > Fabales > Fabaceae > Arachis > Arachis duranensis. Next base: position 100,566,658 of record NC_029781.3, read on the forward strand.
TTCTTCTTCTCTTTTTTCTTCTCCTATGTTGTTGTTGCTTCCTCTTTTTTTCTTTCTCCTTTATCCTCATCTTTCTCTTTCGTTATCATAATCTTTGTCATCACCTCTTCCTCCTCCTTCTCCTACTCCTCCTCCTCCTTTTTCATTTAAATTTCTTCTTCTCCTTTCCTTTCTTCCTCTTTCTTTTCTATCGTCATCATCATCGTCATTATCATGCATCATCATTATCATTATTGTTATTATCATCATCGTCGTCTTCTTCTTCTTCTTCTCCTTTTTCCTCATCTTTCTCTTTTATTATTGTCGTCACTACTACTACGCCCCACCTCCATCTCCTCCTCCTCTTCCTTTTCCTCTTCTTTCTTTTCTCATTTCAATTTCTTCGACCTCCTCCTCCTCCTCCTCCTCCTCCTCCTCCATCATCATTATTATCATCATCGTCGTCTTCTTCTTATATGTATAACAGTTCAAATCCAAAATACACCAAAATTTCTTAATGATGGCGACACATAAACAAACTCAGTTCAAAACAAGTTTAGACCAAAAGTGCATTTTATTGAAATTTAGAATGCACCAAAATTAAATCCAAAATGCACCAAAATTACTTAATGATGACGATACATGAACAAACTTGGTTCAAAATAAGTACAGACCAAGTGCACCTTATTTAAATCTAAAATGTACCGAAATTACTTAATGATGACGACATATAAACAAACCCAATTCAAAACAAGCACACACAAAAAATGCGCCTTATTTAAATCCACAATGCACCAAAATTTACTTAATGATAACTTAAAACTCCTCCTCCTCCTTCTTCTTCTTTTCTTATTCATCTTTTTCTTTCTTATTTTATCTTCTCATTATTCTTCTTATTTTACTCGCTTAACAAGAATAAAAACAAAACAAAAATCAAACAAAGAAGAAGGAGAAACACATAATGCTGCAAAATTACTAGGAAGATAATGAACCTACATTCATTTAGCTAAATAAGATTGTAATATATACATTACAAAAATATTCATTCAAGTCTAATATGAGAAGCAATGCTCTTAAAAGAAGAAATAAAAGTAACAGAAAAAAAAAAAAGAAGAAAAAAATGCAGCATTAAAGAATATGTTTTTGTGCTTTTGTAGTAAAATATTGTTGTAAAAACTTAGAAATTGATGTGTTATTATTAAAAAATTTTGGTATTATTTGTTTTGATAAATTTTGCATAATTCAAAATTCTTTCTCTTCTTTCTCTTCATCTTCTGTTGTTTTTTCTTCTTTTTCATTTTTTTTTCTTATTTCATTTTTTTCATAATTCTTTTTGTTTTACTCTTTTAAGAGGAAAAAAAAATCAATGCTGCAAAATTCTTAGAAAGAAAAGGAGAAAAAAAGGCACAGTAATAATAATAGCAATAAAAAAACGATGAGAAGAAAACATACAAAGAAAAAGGAGAAATGTGTGAAGAAGAAGAAGGAAACATATGAAGAAAAAAAAAACACAAAAAAAAGAAAGATATAAACGTTCATATTTACGTTAGTAGTAGAAGAGTTAAAACATATATTCACGTTTTTATTAAAGAAATTGATTTTTGTTGGATTTAAATCAATTTAATTAAGTTTGATTGTCAAAAAAATTTAAATGTATAACAAAAAAAACTATTTTAGGATTGAGTTTTGTGGATATAAACGATTTTATTAAAAAGATAGTCACAATCGTAATAATGTAGATATTCCTAATTAATTTGAATAGACCCCCTCTTATAGATGATGATACATATGCTTTTTTTTTTTAAAGTAGTTAATAGTCGAATGACTTAATTTATTATTAATTAAGCCAACTTGCATCCTTTCTTAATTAATTTTTTTATAGTACAAAAGAAATACACTTATGTTACTAACGAATTCAGGATTATAATTTGTTTTTGTTTCTATTCTATGGATACCCCTATCCTATTGTCCCGAGCTTTTATACAGACAAATAATAAAACAAATTTCTATCTTAAAGTTTACTATCTTGGATGTATCTTTATAAATTCATGCATGGTAAAGACATGCATATGGATGATGGATCAGCGCAAGATTTTTGTTTGTTAATAGATAGAACCGTTACCCAGTGAGCAAGTGGAGAAAGAGAGACGTGCATAATATAATTGTTTTTAAAATATAATAAATAAAGAAATATTAAACAATATAGAATAAAAATTTATACTCTATATGTTATAATAATATAAAATTTTACAGAAAAAAAAGAAGAAAAAGAAGATAAAAAATCAATTTTAATCCTTGCCAATCTAAGCTTAGTCTTTGATGAATATTTGCATAATCGCATGCAGTTGCCTTTATGTAAAATTAATAATTAAAAATTATTAAATAATAATTTAATCAAATATATAAAATTATCTAATAACTTTTAAGTATCAAATCATCGAAAAATAATTGTATATCAAATTCTACCATTTTCATATTTATTATGTTTGAGTTCTACTACCTTAATTTAAGATAATTAAACTCTCATTTTAACACACTATTTAATTTTAGATTTTAAATTGAATATATATAGATTAAGATCTTTTAAAATAAAAAGTTGATCCATTCAGGAATTAATTACTCTTAAATTAAAATAATAAGACACACATTTTACAAAAATTAAAAAATTAATAATAATTAATATTTTATTTTAAGATAAAGTATTAAATTGATCTTCTACATTTGAGCATAATTCTGTTTTGATCTTTAAGGTTTAAAGTGTCTTATTTGAATACAAAAAAATTTCATTTAACTTGAATGTAGTCCATTATAAGGTCAAAGTTAAATAATTAATGAAATGTCTTACATAACAGCAGTAATTTTGACAAAGACACAAAATCAATTGTGTATCAATACATTTATTTATCATTTTTCTTATAATTTAAATGAAATATTTTCTACATAACTAAAGTGAACGATAAATAAATGTATTGATACATCCACAGTTTATGTCTTTGGAATTTATACTTGTTTTCCAAATTATCGACCTTGTTCTTATACTGCTATTTCGTTAATTATTTAACTTTGATCTCACAGTAAAACTACATTAAAATTAAATAATTTTTTTAGATTCAAACAAGACACTTTAACATTAAATACTAAAACAGGATTACACTTTACTTTTTATTTTATTATTTTACCAACTTTTTTACTCTCTTTCTCTCTATATATATATTCACCTATATATATGTATATATATTTAAAAAAGAAAAGTGGAGGGGTCCAGGCAATGGTATTGGATGTTGGAGTGTATTTCCATTATCACTTGTACGCTTTTCTGTGCGAGCGTGTGCAGTGTTTCTCTCTTGCTTCTTATTCTTCCGGCATGTTTATGCTTCCAATCTAATGGGCTTTCTTCTTACTCTCCGTTAGATTTCTATTCCACATCTATGTACCTCTCTCTAACCTTTCTCTTCTTCTTCTTAGTCTGAACTGTTTACTGTCTTTCAGTCTTTTCTACTCAAATCTATTCTACTTTACCTTTTTGTGTTCCTTTTTATGCTGCTGCTGCTACTGGGTGCTATATATGCATCATGCATGCTTTTCTGCATCTGGGTATTGTGTTTGTATTTGTATTTGTATTTGTATTTGTGTTCCGTATGTATATATAGTCCACTCTATATGCTTTTTCTGTTGTCTCCTTACTTGTTTGTTCCTTTCTTTGATTGTAACTCTCTTCTCTCCTCTTCTTTTGTCATCTTCTACTTATTTTCACTCTTTTGTCACCTTTCAAGCATTCAAATCTTCTGCTTTTACTGTTTCTGTATTATTAGACTGATTAGTTTTGGATATTGAAATTCTGGTTTTGATGTGAAGAATATTCTGTTTCCTTCAAACCCTCTTTTGTGGTTGTATATGTTCAAGAGTAAGACTAGATAAACACGATAGGAAATTAGAATATGCTTTTAATGCAGTTTATCTATCCCCTTTTGTCTTTTTTATTTTGGGGGAAAATTGTTATTTCAAAACTTTATGTTGGTTTGTTGTTTCTGATCCTGAGATTCTTATTGTTTGTGTGATCCTAGAAATCATCTTTTGGATCGATTCGAACGGTGTATATGGCGAAGCAAAGTGTTTATCCTAATAAGGAACATGAAGGGATTGCTCACAATTCTTCAGGGCCCTGGTGGAGTCTCTTTGGATCTCAATATGGGGAATCTTGTGGCCAAATGAAACCCTTTTCACTGGAGATTCCTAACTATGTTGATCAAATTGACACCGGCAAGCAATCGGCGAGAGGAGCTGAAAACATATCTGGGAAAGGACATACAACTCAGTTTACCATCTTTCCAGGTATTTCAATTGTGTTCTAAACCAAACTGTGAATAGTTAATTGATAAATGAATATATAAAGCTGTGGATAGTTTGGGAAACCAAAGACAAATTAGAGAATATTCTTTTCTATTAAGCCGCGGATGGTTAGAAAGTACTTTGGAGTGCATCTTTTCTAAGGTCACATGGTTAGATAGCTCTGATATGAGGACCTTTTTTTGTTGTTAAGTTAAATTATTTGTTAAGGCATTAGTGAAGCTTCTTGTTATGAATGGCGGGTCACAACTAATGCAAGGGAATGGATTTTTCATTTGAAATCTGAAGACTTTAAGATAACCTTTCAAGAGGGTTTACTGATATCAAAGTGAAATCGTGTTCTGCTTAGTGACTAGTATTTAAACTGGAGAAAAATTCATTACCTCAAAAGGGATGGTAATCTCTTGAAAAATCTAGTTTGCCCTCATTGCAATATCTTGCCAGGTGGACCGAAAAGGTGTCGTGTACAGATTGGCTGAGCTTTTAAGTGAAATGGCAATGTATCTCTACTAGTTAAAGATGGATCCAGAACATACTAACAAAATTCATAATCTAAGGATATGTTTGGTTAGCGGGTAAAAAATAGGTAGAATTTTCCTAGATGAGTTTGATTTGTAAAATTACACATGGAGCTCATCCATGAAAAATTTCACCTCATTTTTACCCTCTAACCGAACATACCTTAGAATAGAGACTTCATCAGTTGGAACATATTCTCCAAGAGGCTTTCATTTACATAGTGGCAGAAACAGAGAGAGGATGAAGTTGAACTACTAGTGAGTAATCATGGACGAAACACTAAAAACTTTTCTCTATAATGATTTCCATAAAGTATGAAGCTAAATGATCTTCCAGAGTTGAGTAATTGATTTCTTTAAATAATCAGACAAAATCTGATACTCTTTTTCTTTTCTCCCCCTTTTGGTATTTTGAAGCAACAATTTTTTTTGTTCACTTTAGAAAAGAGACTTCAACTTTCATGTGTATAACCATCCAAATGTTTCTTTTTCAGATGATTGTAAAATGCCATGTGGTGCACAAAAGCCTCAAGCAGCCATATCTCTGCAGTCACCACTTGCTGATACTAACACTAGATTCGAGCTAGGATTCAACCAGCCAATGGTAATAGTTCTCACAAAAACAACCACTTTTATTTATTTATTTTTTGTCGACATGATTTGCTTATGCTTGGTATCTTTCCATTTATAGATCTGTGCAAAATATCCATATATGGATCAAATTTATGGGCTCTTCTCACCTTATGGACCTCAAATTTCGGTTTGTCGTTACTTCAGCGCGCTTCTTAATCTATAAAACCATGCCTTTTCTTTCAGTTTTGATTTCTTGATGCATTGTATGCGAGTCTTTCACTTCCTACTAATACATGTATGCATCACCTGTAATAATCTAGGGACGCATAATGCTGCCACTTAGCATGACATCCGATGATGGACCAATTTATGTGAATGCTAAGCAGTACCATGGAATCATCAGACGCCGGCAGTCCCGTGCCAAAGCTGTACTTGATAACAAATTGACAAAACGTCGCAAGGTAGGTTCCTCACCTCTAATGTCCTCATTGGCATTTAAACTATTTGCAGTGATAGCATGGTTTGAACAAATGAATCAAAAAGTGCTGCATTATCATTTTTAAAGTGCAGGGAAAATATCATGTTATATGGAGCTTAATATAGAGATAATAAGACTAATATTGTAGACATAATAAGGAGGTTTTTATTGATTGACCCAAGTACTTAATAGGATAAAACTGTAAATTAATGCACTAGATTTTAGATATAAAGTTGATGTAGTGCATATTCTAGAAGAGATCATAGAATCTCATTTTAGATGGTTTTGGTATATTTGGGGGTGGTTTCTAGAAGCTTCAAGTGAAAAGGTAGATTAGATGGAGTGTAACTCAATGTTGGAATTAGAAAATAGGATGATTGATTTGAGATGAAGTACTTATATAATAAGCTGAAATTTATCTAATGAATATAATTTTATCATTAAGGCATTTTCTATTAAGAGATCCAAGCTATAGTGAGATTATGGTCTTGTTATTTGATTAAGATACACCTAGGGTAGTGGTGATGTCAAACCTCAACATGTGTATTCCTTTGTGAAATTGTATTGTGTTTTTTTATAGTTATCTTTATGTTGTACAGCCATATATGCATGAATCACGTCATCTCCATGCAATGCGGCGACCAAGAGGATGTGGCGGTCGCTTCTTGAACACGAAGAATTCCGATGATCAAAATGATAAAAGTGGAAACAAAGTGATCAAAGCTCTTGGCGAACAGTTGCAATCTTGTGGCTCTCAGAGTTCTGAAGTGCTGCAATCTGAGGTTGGAACTCTGAATTCTTCAAAAGAGACTAATGGAAGCAGTCCGAATATTTCCGGGTCAGAGGTGACTAGCATGTATTCACGCGGAGGTCTCGATAGTTTTGCTATCAGTCATCTTGGTTCTGCCGTCACTGTCCACTCTCTAGTGGACATGATAGACGGCGGGAGGGGCATGAATATGATCATGCCCCCCAAATGGGTTGCAGCAGTTGGTGGCAATTGCTGCAACCTTAATGCTTGACTACCGGCAAGGACACGTGGGCTTGGTGCAATGTTGTACCAAACCCCTTCCTTGCTGCGGCCAGATGAAGAAGCTATGTTCCAGTTTCATGTTGACTGTGACAAGTTTCGTACAGCGGCTCGTCCCAATTGTCTGGTCGAAGGCAATCCATCCTTGGCTCAAATTTTACCTATGGTTACTGTCTTTGTCTATCTGCAAGGACTGTCTTGGCATGTGTGCTAATGGCTTGACATCCTGAGACGGAAGACAATGGTGATATCTTTGGCTCTATACTTAAAATAAAAGTGTGAATTTTCTAGTTTCATGTGTGGTTTTAATGATGTGTTTATTATGGATATCCGACTTTGTGGTGCATACTTTGGCATGTGAGTGATCTTTGTTATTGAAATAAAGCATTGGTCTGGATTTCCTCTATTGACCAATGTTGAATGTTGATCATCTTTAGCATTTGGATCTGTTAAAGTTCGTTCATGTGATCCCACTTCCATTTGCATCGCCAAGAGACTGTAGCAAATGCATCATCTACAAACACAGTAAATTCTTTGGGCATGCATACAAGTCTTAACATCTAATCAGAATGAAGCACAGTCGTAAATAGCAACGATAATTCTTGAACTAGACAATAAGCAGATAAGCGGGAAAGTAGCTAGCTACATATATTTGATTATGAAAGAATTGTCTTTTTTAATTAATTATTAAATTAGTTATTAATATAAAATATATATTAAAATATAAAATTTGCATTAGAAATGAGTTTAACAACAAATATATTTATATTTTATGCACAAAATTATAGCATTTTTTATTTGAATTTTCTTTTTAAGATGTATTTTTACTAATAGAAACTCATTGCAAAGAGACGCTAGTGTTTTATTTTTTTTGGGTAACACTTTCTCTTATAATCAATTTGTTTCTGAAAAATTATTATAAAAATTGACACGATGATTCCTTATTTCATATTTGATTTTAGTTAGATTAAAAAAAATTGAACGGCAATTATTAAGAATACTAAAAGAAAGATTTTATAGAAAACAATAAAAAATTTTAAGCTTGTCAATGTTGTTAAATGCATAAACAGTTGGATACGATCCCAACCGGAAGTAACCAAAACCTTATCCTCCTCACTCATTCACTCACTAACTTCGTCAATGGTTGTCTTGTTCGTTATCTCTAACTCCCAAACTCAATTCAATCCCCAGCTCTGAAGTCTATCCCTTCTCCCTCTCGCTATGGCTGCTGCTACAGCTTCTGTTTCCTCTTCTTCTTCTATCTGCAACAGAATCTACAACCCCACCTTCACCCACACTTCCATTTCACTCACCACCAACTTCCCTCAGAGACCCATCTCCTACAAACCCCTCACCTTCAACCTCAAGCCCCAAAGTTTCAATCTTTTCCCTCTCCCTCTTCACCCTTCCTCCGCTGCATTCGATGGATTCGAAGCCTCTCAAGAACAAGAACAAGAAGAGACCTCTGAAACACCCCAACAACAAGAAGAGCAAAGGGTTTCAGATTCCAACGACTCTGGGAGGCTCTATGTTGGAAACTTGCCATATTCAATGACCTCCAACGAATTGTCCGAGCTCTTTGGAGAAGCTGGCACTGTTGTGTCTGTTGAGGTTTTTCTACTTTTCTTATTTTTCCTTTAATTCTATTTCACATACTTCTGTTTATCTATACATAGCAAGCTAATATTGTTTTTTTGACTGGATTCTATAGGTTGTGTACGATCGTGTCACGGATAGAAGTAGAGGATTTGCATTTGTTACAATGGGGAGTGTTGGGGATGCTCAAGAAGCAATTCGAATGTTTGATGGCTCGGTAAGTATATAGTATATAATTTAGTCCAGAGGATGAAGAAATCATGGAGAGTGCTCTTTCATTTTGCTACCATTGATATTAATATGATTATTGATTGTTAATCTCAATCTATCTATTAATACAATATGGCAAATGGCAACAGATGATTATATAGGATTCCTCTTTGGTTGCTCTAGTGTTCTAGGAGATATCTTGTGGGAAACCATTCATTTTCAATGATTTTAAAATAACTTCAAGGTTCAAAACATTATAAATGAAAATAAGTAGTTGTGCATGTTCCTGAATGTGCTCCAACAGAGTACAACTACTTGCCCATCAAGGACTTGATGAAACTAAGCTTTTTAATCTTATCAGTATGATTGATTGTTGGTTGTATCAACACTGATGTTCATGACCCATGATGGTGACCAGCAAGTTGGCGGTAGGACCGTTAAGGTAAACTTCCCGGAAGTGCCCAAGGGAGGTGAAAGGTTGGTAATGGGGCCGAGAATTCGGAACAACTCCAGAGGCTTTGTAGACAGCCCTCACAAGCTCTATGCTGGAAACCTTGGTTGGAGACTGACTTCAGAGGGTCTTAGAGATGCCTTCGCTGAGAAGCCAGGCTTATTGAGTGCCAAGGTCATCTATGAGAGAGACTCCGGAAGATCTCGAGGTTTTGGATTCGTTACTTTTCAAACTGCGGAGGATGTAGAGGCTGCTTTGAATGCTATGAACGGTGTGGTAAGAATTCTTCAACTTCAAGTTCATATTATATCTTAATCTGGCTGTATTAACCAACTTTCTTTTTGTAATGTGTTCAGGAGATTGAAGGTCGACCTTTAAGGTTGAATTTGGCTGCAGAGAGAGCACCTTCATCTCCTCCAAGAAGTAATGTTGATAGCTCAGAGTTGTATTCTAGGGCCAGTACATGAGCAATATGGTTAATCAAATTTTGGCCCCTAAAATGCATATCATATGGTCTTTTCTCTGAGGTTCCTCCTGCCAAGTGCGAGTCAAATTGGTATCCAATAACTAAACCTTCAGGCAGTGTGTGAGATGTATCAATTATTGAACATTTTTAGTGTTGATTGCTAATTATATAGGTTTTGTATTTTACTAAAGACACGTGCTGAGGTTGATCAAGTAATATTCAAGTAAGGATTTATATAAAGTGCTTACTTTCGTGAAAAATCACATTAATTTTAATCAATCGAACCGTTTCACAACACAGCTTCTATGCAATGCTAGTCTGTCTGAGGCAAAAGCATTTTCAGAAGTCAATTATTAGTGTTAGACCAAAACCTAAATCGTTTCCAAGTCGGTAAATATTTTAATTATAATTATGCCATCACCCAATTTGATAAATCTGACCAATTAATTAAACCCATTTCTAGCAATTTTATGATTAGCATTGTCACTGATAAATATTTGTTTGGTAGAGCTACATAAACGTTTGGTAAAATTGTGTTATTTAAGTTATGCCAATGTATTAACTTTTAAGATGCAGGCACGAATAGGATCATTGCATTTCATTTAACTCTAGTAATTTCTATTGAAAACCTTGCAAAAAGTTTCTGAATATCATATCTCAACAGAATAACCCTCAACACAATACTTTAAGATCAATTTCTACCATTGTAAACAACAGGTTTGTAAATACACAATGAGTATGAAAATAAAGTCTTTCAGTTTGTTGCTGTATAAAATCATTCTAAGTTTACAGTAGCAGGTTCGTTAACATAGAATGCAATGATCTGTCACACTAAGGAAACTGCCATCTGGAAAACGCGTTATGATATGTCGCTTTCCACACTGATTCCCAGCTTTCTCAACACAATGAGGAATTGGACGGCCGAACAGCTCCGAAGAAGCAGATGAGTCTTTATGAAGAATTAGCGCCAGCAAGAAGAGCATCAGCTGCAGAATCCAAGTCTTGAGGGAAGAAAACCCTGCACAGAATTTTTTTAGCACCCCTGACTAGAAAGGGAAACCAATGGAATTGAGTTACGATTCTTTTAATTTAAGTTTGTGACAGGTTGAATCCCTGAGCAAACTATTGGTGGTTGTCTCACAAGGAGCTGCAATGGATTCAATTCCCAACCAAGACTGGGATGTGGTATAAGAACCCTTGATGTGTACGCATGAGGAGTATATTTAAGTTCCAGGACAAATTGCAAATACCTGCAAGTATTGTGGTACAATGTTTTGCTGAGATTACCGACATCATTGATGCCTTTGCAGCCTGCAACCACCTCAAGAACTTGCCTGAAATATTGCAGTCATGTTATCCGAGTAAGAGGTATTAAAATTCATTCAGACATAAATCTAGAAGAAAATGAATAGAACATGTCCTAGGTTTAAAACTAAGCAATCACAATGATATAAGACTGTTAACAGAGATAAAAATAGACAAAACACAACATAAGCTCTGGCTCCTAACTTGCCTAACTAAACAGGGTTCATTGCGGCCTTTGACAATGCACTCTTGATCATATTTCTCTTTCTTCTTTGAAGGCCATGTAGATTTAACAAAACTAATTCCAGCATGAGTATTCTTGATTTCACAGTACGGTGAGTCTGTCTCAATCATCATTTTCTCAACAGGAATATCCCTCACAACATCAAGGTTCTCAGTTGTCTTGAGAGAGCACCCATTTATGCCTGTTAAAGTGCCAAACAAAAGAAATAGATATTGAATCAAACCAAGAGCAAGAAGGGAAACACGGCATTCATATCTGCTACTTTTTAGATAAAAAGTTATGAGAAAACACAGCTTTCCCAAAGTACATATATCATTTTTACCCCGAAGAGCTTGTAATCAGCACCGAAAAATTAGTTGTGGTTATATTTACAGACAGGTAACATTTAAATTAGACATACCTAGGTCTAGGTGACTTCAAATGGTTAACAAGTGTAATAAAGCTCAACTATGGATTACCTATGTACATGTTATCGAAGGAAAGAAGCTTATTGCAATCATCCGTGCTACCAGTAAAAGAATGTGCAACTCCGGCAGTGAACCTGACATATAAGCAGAGATTATAAGTCCTTTTCATATATCATAGTGATTACAGTACACCATCATGTGCAAGGAATAAGCCAAAATGAACCATAGATGAGTCCTTTTCATATATTCATAGCGATTATATGTATAGTCAAGGCCTCATCCTTCAAATGAGAGCTTGAGGGTTTGAAATGAACCATAAGTATCTCCAAGCAACCACACCCTATGTAATTTCCAAAGCAGAAACAACATAGCCAAGGATGGCAACAACATTTTCTAATCCTTCAAATTAATTTCTCAAACCAGATAGAATCATAAACCAAACAAAACAGATATTAAAGCAGCCCTATATGAATATTAATAATTTCAAAATATGAGGTCCAACAACCGCACCTGTACTTATTTTTCTCAACAATTTCACAGAAGTCTGCAGCAGCTGCTCGCATGTGTAAAAACATAGGTAGTTTTGTGATATGTGCTAATTCAAACTGCTTTTCGAAATACCTTGCTTTCACCCAAAAAAATAAAACAAAAAATTCACATAATCAAACATATCAGGGAAACAAGTACAAGAAAAGGGGAAAAAGAGATCTATGTGACATGTTTTAAGAATGGATATGTTGCAAATGCATACTTCTTTTGAATCTCTGAAGGGCAAAAATGAAGTCTATCATAGTCCAACCCACATTCTCCAACCGCCACGACCTACCATATGAAGAAGAGAAAGCAGAGTATATAACTATTATTTCCAAATGGTTACTTGGACAGGATTTTTTTTTTTTTTTACTTTCTGAACTGGAGCAAAATTTCAGCCACCATATGGAATAACAACATACAAGATGAAAACGTTTTGGGAGTAACATTTATTAGAAATGAGGCAACTACTATTTTACCTTAAATACTAAATACCAACTACCTACTGAATAAGTCACTTAAGATTCAAAGCCACGCAGGTTAGCATTCAGAAATAACCAGTTAAACTTAAGAATACCTTTCCTTTTTGAATTCCCTCTTTAGCTAATGACACAAGAGCCTGGAAATGATTTTCTGGATCTCCACTCTCCTCGAATTCCTGAACCAATACACTAATGATGGTTATATACACTTCAATCTAAACTACTTCTCCAAAGAAGAGCTTCCACAGAGAAAAGCAACCTTGCAACGTGTCGGATGCACACCGACTGTGCAGAACAGTCGTCCTATGACACACAAAACACAACAAAATTATCCACATTTGGCATCCGAGATTCATAAAGAGAAAATGATGGTAATGTAACAAACCATCAGTTTCAGCAATTGCAAGTGCTTCCCTCGATTCCTCCAAGGATCCACCGGTTACCTGCAACACAAAAAGCAAGTCCTTCTAACCGTGAAAATTCCAATAATTTTATTCAGAAATCACAATGAAATTGAAGCTTGTGCTCTGATTGAGGGCAAATTTTGTAATTTTCCCCAGAAGTCAGCTATTTTAACATCAGAATTCACATTTTATGGCAGTTGATGAAGTAATAGATAATTGAAGTTGGAGTAGACACTATAGGCATCAAAGCATTCTTGAGAAACAGAAAAGTAGCATGTAAAAATTGAGAGAGAGAGAGAGAGAGAGAGAGAGAGAGAGAGAGAGAGAATATGAGACCGTTGTAGATTCCCTTAAACATGCCATCTGTGTGTTTGAGACACTTAGAATTGGAGAAAGATAGATAGATACATAAAAATGCGGAACAATTGTTTGATGAAATGCCTAACCTGTGAAGTTGACGGCTATATCTGCGCATAACACACACAGTTCGAGTTCATTAGTTCAAGTTCGAAGAAACTGAATAGACCTAATGAAATCATTATTTACCTATCATTCGAATGCCGGCCATGCCTCCCTCGGCTTTCAGCTCACTCGCTCCTCTACACCACTGTCACGACCACACACGCGCCGTCTTCATATTATTCTGCATCAAATTGTCTCCTTTTTCTTTTATGGCTCGGGCCCTTTTAAGATAAAAACATGCTAAGGCCTGCTGGACCAAAAACAAAACTTAGGCCCAGAAAGTCTGGATTAATAAGTGCTTAAGTTGACGGCTTAACTTACTCATTTTAAATAAGTCTAAGTGTTTTGAATATTATTTTATGTATACAATAATTATTCAGCCATAAATTCTTAAATAAAATTTAAATTTAAATTGTTCTTTAACTTAGTGGACTATACAGTAAAAAACTAAAAAAAAATCATTCAGTTTTTATTCACGTGAAAAACAAACAATATTTTAAATAATCATTTTAACTTACGCATTAACTTGATACATTTTTCTATTGGGTGTGAAATCTATTATTCTATTAATATATAAGTATAAGCCATAACCCGAATTTATATTTTTGGTAATGTTATGACAACCTTTTTTAATTGTTTTTATTTTAAGTTAAAGTGCCTTCTTATCGAATCACTTGAATAAGAAATATATTATATGCTGTTGGGTGATCTATAGAACTAGATTGAATATAAGCAGGGATCCAAACTCATTGTTCAACTCATTCAACTGGTCAATTTCAGAGATTGTTTAGCAAGTTCACTTACATGATATATCATATCTCATGTTTCTCAATAGAATTCACTCCGCACATGTTTTAAACTTGCTTAATTATATATTTTTTAATAACAACTTAAAAAGATTGAACAGTAGTACAAGTACAGTACTTTATACGAGAATGATTTATTACCAACATATAAACAATAAGAAACCTTGGCACTGATAATTGACTCGATATATGAGCAGATATAATGGTAATTCACCGACCACAGATCGTATAAACTATAAAGTCGTTGAAAAGCAACATCAATAAACCGACTTAATTAAACATATGTACATGAATGACTCCTATAAGATACCAGCCGAAGAAAAAAAAAAGAAAAAATATGTGGAACGCGGAACACACACTTTCCATGAACAAGTGCCTCCGTTCTCCCCCGTCAAATGATTCTAGAATCTCAAACAAATACTAAAACAAATAAAAAAATAAATAACGGCAAGGGAAAAGCAAAATTAAACACGAGAACGAAAAGAATGATAATCACAAAGACGTTTAGGTCAACAAGGTGGCTTGAGTTGACTTGACATTTGATTGATTCCACATTCGCAGCCAGCACTATTAACAACACCAACCCATTCAATTTGACCAGATATTTTCAATTCTGATGAGTCATCAGTTTCTCAAAACTATGGGAAGAATTATAGCCAAGGCGATTATGAGAAGCAATATGATGGCAATAAAGGTCCACTTGCGGGTGTTCTTCTGGTGCTTTCTAGCAACTTGGAGTTGCTGTACACCACCCCTAACGTACGAATTAGCACGTGCCATGTGGCTCTCAATGTCGTCGAGCTGTTCACCCTGTGTTTGGACCAACACTGACATGTCCAAGAACACCTGGTGAAGCTCCTTCAGGTTCCTCTCTATCTCTTTCACCGCACCGTGCCTCTCCTGAATCTCTTGAATTGTGTTCATCACTGTCGCTCTCCCTTGTTGTTGGATTGCTTTCTGGAGGAAAGTTTCACTCTCACCTGAATCCACCACAATGTTATGCAATTTCGTTTCATAATCGTCATGATAAATAATTTTGTTATACAACACATTTGGCTTATAGTTTAATTTTGTCGTGTAACGAAATTTAACTTTACGTGTAGTTAAACTTTTTTGGTAAACTATTCTACGTACTATATAAAAATCAATTTGGGGAATGTGGTACAAAGTAAATGTTTGTTAAAGTGGAAAATGCCAAGGAAAAATGCTGTTTGAATTTGTCGTTGATAGAAGTCTTGTGTGATAGAAGAACAAAAGAGCTTTCTGTATATCTTTTCGTATTTTGTACATCTGATTTTTTTTATACTAAACTAAATTGAATTCATATGAATGGAGAAGATATGTAGTTCTATAGTACATCTATCTCCGTCGGGTGAATTTTTAAATTGTTGTCAAATTGTGTTATTTTAAGATTTGTACTATTTTAAATGGTGGTGTAAGATATTCCATGTATGCTAACATGAATTTAACATTTTTTTTCCTTCTTAATTCAAAATAACTCATGAAAACTACACCTTAGTTATTCCCATTTTTTAATTTAAATATGGAAGGAAAAATGATATAACACGTAATTATGGAGTGTATGAATGCTTTACATAGTTGGGTGTCAAAAGCTAAAATTTGACTGTCCGATTTGTAAGAAGTATAAAAATCAGATCGACCAATTGTTTGGTACAATAATTTTTAAAATTTTTTGATATATAATTTTGCGTGTACTTCAAATTTTTAAAAATTTTTAAATATAGATTGTACTCTCCAATTTGTATACTCTAAATTTTTAAAATTTTTTAAATACAAATCAAAAGATTCAATTTATGTACATCTCACAATTTTAAAAAATACCAAAAATTACAATATTAAAATATATCACTCATCTAATTTTTATATCTAAATTTTTTAGCCTAGTCATTCCTGTTAGAATTTCAGTTAACATGCGAAACTCTAACTCTAAGGCTCCGCCTTAATTTGAGTGTAACCAAACTTCAAAATCATCAAAGTATTTAAACTTAAAGCCCCTAAAATACTAACCAGATATCCTTTCATTCCGTGAGGCTTGTTAAAGAATTCAAAGTTTCAAAATACACACATATTAAAACTAACTAATAAAGTAACACCTAAATCCCAAGCCACCTCAAATCATTTAAAAATCTCATTAGTTATTTGATTATTTCTCTACTTCTCCGTAATATTATATTCACTTCTGTTTATCTGTTTAGAACAAACTCAAGTAATTTATAATATGATCATAATAATAATTTGATCATGAGGCATGATTAATCCCAGAAGGCAGTTAAAAAAAAAAAGAAAATAAGAAAGAGGGGATAATTACCGGTAGAGATGAGAAGGTCAATGGTTTTGTCATCAGGATTCTCGCCGGTGACGGTGTAGTACCGACGTTGTACGGTATCTCTATACTCCGACGATATCTGATCTCTCAGTTTGTTGAAACTCTCCATTGACTCCTTGAGGTTCTTTCTCAGTCCATTCACCACAGACGTCCGTGTCCGGTCAGAGGAAGAGCCAGGCCCGCAGCCAGGGACGGACAGACTAGCCTCGTTAGCCCGGTCAAGGGCCTCCAAGCGGGCCTTGAGGACCCTGGCCTTCCTGAGGGCGGTGGTGACATCAGCATCCATACGAGAGCGAAGGTCCTTCACATCCTTTGCGGTGTGGAGAGCCTTGCTCTTCTCGTTGGAGACTCGGAGGCTGTTGTGGATGTTCTCGAGCTCTTTCAGCTCTTGTTTTAGGGACTCAACTTCCTCGAAGAACTTGTTGAGGTTGTTCTCGACGGACGGCGTCGTTTCCGCCATCTCGATGACATGCTGGTTCTTGTCCCGCGGTGGAGAGAGCAAGTCGTTCATCTTTAATTTCTTTTTCAAGATATTATACCTTCTTTCTCTTGTGTTTGAAGAAACTTTGAATGGAGATTAAGAGGAAATTAGATGGACTGCGATCTTGGGCTCTTTCATTTTTATGGGCTGCTGCTCGCTTTTAATTATATTCATGGAAGACTACGGTATATATTTAAAAAATCGAAAAAATTAATTATTTGGGACCGGGTCAAATTCAAACCCATGTACATGACTTGAAAGAGTATACAAACTGAAAAAAATTTAAAGATTATATTATTATAAAAATATTATATATAAATAAAAACTCAATTATTAAATAAATTGTACGTTTAATTGGAAGAGAGATTGAGATTGAAATTAAAGACTGAAATTGAGAAATTGAGACTGAGAGATAGATACTGAAATAAGTTTCAATTGTATTTAGTGTAAAGTAGAAGACAAAAATTAAAATAAAAATGAAATTCTAATTTAATTTGCATAAAAAGTAAAGTCGGAATTAATTAATTAAAATATGAATATTTTAAGTATAAAATATTATTAAAATTTCAATCTCCGTTCTAAAAAATTTTGGTGTCCTCTGTCCCCAATTTTTGAAAATGCAAAAATATTAAAATTTGGAAACAAATACTAATATTTTAGTACCAATTTCTAGTTTTTAGGTTAATAAACATAAATACTGAGTCACAGTCTCCTAATTTCTATTCCAATACTTCAAAACAAATGCTACCTTATTCTTTTGGATAACTATTCACGCAGCTAACGTAAAAATAATTATTTTTACTGATGTAACGTTACATCATTAAATATATTGTGTATATTTTTATACTAACAACGCATTAAAATTAAATTCATATTATGTATTTATATATAAATATATATTATTTAATTTATATTTTACACGAATAATTAATAGTTTATTTTTTACAGTTTACACGATAAACATGATATTATTATTATTATGGAATGGACAAATAATTGATTGAAAGGTAGTAAAAAGAGGAAATACCTAAGAAGTTTGGTGTGCGGATACGCAGAATAGAACGAAAGGGGAGTGAATGAGGGTAAGGGCTATGGTAATTGGTACGCTTCTAGAGGATAATCGTTAAACTTTTCCGTTTACTTGTTAATTACTTTATAGTGGTAGTTAAATCTGTTGCAGTAGTTTGGTCCTCTCCTCTCCTATATATCCTCTGTGTGTACCCGCCAAGGAGGAAGTTTCCTATGTGTCTTTGTTGTTAGCCTCCCATTGGATATTTAATTATTTATTTATCTCAATTTATTTATAATCAATTGCCATAGCAGTATTCAGATAAATCATTCAAAAATCTAAGCCTTATCAGCATGCATGTAAGTTAACAACCAAAGATAGCAATTGATTTGAAAGTTTGAATCTTATTCATANNNGTGTATTTGAATTTAAACTAAGCTCATAACAACAAAGTAGTTGATGCATCATTTAATATTTAAAACAAACTTTATTGTATGTAGTTTAAGAATTGTTTAATAGTAAGTCCATTAAAATAATCTAAAGTGATGCCATTTAGCTAACTTTATTTGGAATGAATAATAATAGGGAAATAAACAAAGGAAAAGCTTGAAATATAAGTTTCCTTTGAGCCTAATAATTAAGAGGCCAGGCCATTACTCTAATAAAAATATTAAAAATATTTTTTTAATTTTATGATGATTTTAATTTAAAAATGTGACTTATTTATTTTATAATTTTTAAATAAAACTAATATTTTTATAGTATATAAAAATTAAACTAATAAAATATCTTTATATAATAATAATTATAAAATTTTTATTGAAGTATCACATAATTAAGATGCCTACATAATACATACAGGTGGCCTTTTACTGGTTCATAACCAATAATAAATGGAGCTTCGGTGTTCTTCCTTCAAATGATAATTTTTAACGAAAAATATTAGAGGGTTAATAAAATTTATTATTTTAATTAATAATTAATTATAAAAAAATATAAGTAGACAATGAAAATATTAAATAATGTGAATAATAGATATATTCGATGTTCAATTCACTAGGTGTGTGAATGGTTATTCTAATATTAAGATTTAGATAGATAATTTAAAAATGTAGTGTATTTTTATTTTATTAGACTAATTTTAGAGTTTATTGTTAATATTATTCACAAAAATCATTTTCTACTTAATTATTAATACTTAAAAATATATTATTAGACTACAAAAATTTGACTAATAACTAAAAATAATGATAAAAAATAATAAATTCTATTAACTCTTTTACTCTGTTTTAATAAATTTTATGCTGCCACATTTTAAATCAATGAAATAGCGGGGCAAATAAAAAAGGGATCGTAGACATGTGCTTTGTATACCAAAGAGAAAACCCGCGTTGTAATTTCCAGATACACGTTTTTTCTCCTGAATACCTTCTGATGAGGAGACATATCTTTCTTCGCCAACAAGAAAATTATATGTTGAAAATTCTAAAATTACCGGGAATCGCCAATTGCCATTCGTGGAGACTAATTTCAGAAATAGTGCACCACAATAGCAATGCGCGTGGACTTTTCACATTTACAATTCAATCCATCATCAAATTNGGTTTCTTAACATTAAAATATTTCCATGTTGCAGAAACATTTCATATACATATAAGATATGTGAGCTCACACAAAATTGCAGCGTCACTCAAAAAGAAAATACATATACTTACAATTTTATGAATGAAAAAGTTTATCGTTTGCTTGTTATTTATCAAAGTGTGTGTGAAATTTTGATATATTGTATTTTCACATTATCATGAAATTTATATAAAAAAATCAATTCTCAAATATAAAGAAGAAAAATATTTCTAACTGTACTTAAAAATATTCACTAAGATTAACCTCAATATAATACAATAAAAGTAAACTGTTTAAATTGTAAACAAATATTAATATACTCAATTGTAAATAAATAAATAACTCCACTCTCTTTTCAAAATATTAATTTATTTGGTATTATTTGTCTATTTGCATATCACATCTATACGCATCATTCATAGAATCCCATTGAAATCATGCATTCTAATTAACACATCATGACTTATATATGTTATTGGCACTCACTTTACTTATATTATATGGTGAATTCATTAACTCTGTTAGAGATATAGAAAACCGAAGAAAAATTAAAGAAGCGAAGAAGAAAGGGTATGATATCACTACAAGAAAATAAGTTTTTTGTCACATTTTTAAAGTGTATTGAAAAATGCAAAAAAGTGTCGATAGTTTTTCGCCATACTTTTTGAGCTATTGACATACTTTTAAAAGGATCACATTCGTAAGTATACCGATTGTTCTGTCACCACGTTTTTGTGGATCTATCGGCACGCTTTTTTTTTGCCACACTTTTATTTTTTATCACACTTAAAAGCGTGGCGATATGTATTAACCTATAGCTATACTTTAAAAACGTATCGAAAGCGTTCATATCATCACGCTTTTGGAACCATGTCTAGTGATGTGGTTTTGGCCAAAAACGTGCCAATAAGGAAAATATATGGCTACGCTTTTTAAGCATGTCAATAGAAAAAGATATAGCTATGCTTGATAAGTGTGGCTGTTGATGATTACAAGAAGATATGGCTACACTTAAAAAACGTGCCAATAACTGAAAATATGACTATAAGTTAGATCAAAATACTTATGGTTATACTTGTTTATGAATCTTCCTAATTAAACACTACAAAATTGATATATAATTTTAAAGGTTTAATTATTTTGTTGGTCCCTATAATTTCGCAAAATTTTCAATTAGATCCTTATACTTTTTTTCCTTTTAATTGAGTTCTTGCACCAATTTTTTTTTTAATTTGGTCCCTACACTTTTTTTTCTTTTATTTAGATCCCTATACCAATTCCTTTTTTTTAGTTGGATCCCTATAAAATTAAGCCAATTACTATTAAGAGGGAGTTAATTGAAAAAAAATAGTGTAGGACCCAATTGAAAAGAAAAAAAGTATAGGGACCTAATTAAAAATTTAATGAAACTATAGGACCAACAGAGTAATTAAACTAATTTTAAATCATAGTTTAAATGACTAATATAAACAATGGAAAAAATTATATAATTTTAAATTAACCAATCCAATATCCATAACCTTTCATCACATTTGTCAACAAAAAAAATAAAATTTATTGTTTAAAAAATACAATATACACATCATTAAAGTCAAAAATTGTTCTTGTGTGAAGACCAAAATAGCTTTGGCTCACTGCTGGAGTGCAAGTAATAAGCAACCCTATCTTTCTTTCATTTTAAGCATTCCTCAGCCTGAAATGAATTACACAACATCAAATAGATTACTATTCATCAATAGAAACCACACAACAATATAATGAAACTAAAATTCCAACATACAGTAATCAACACAAAGAAATAGTACCTTAAGCATATAATCAGAACAAGAATCTTCTAGGATTCAATTTGAAGCCTTTCGAGAATAATAAGCAGAAGTATCTTTTAGCATGGCTGCTTCAAAATCATTCCCATAGTGGTCCATTTGGCCCATTCTAATTTCAACAAATATATTTAATATATTTTTTAAAAGATGAATCAGGATCGCACAACAAAATGATTAGGGTTGATATCATGTTTGGAGTTTCATCATCCAAATATAACTTGCTATTTTTGAATAAATATCCTATAAGATATGCAGATGATCTTCTGATAGCATCCTGGAGAGGAATATTGTCAACAACAAAAAATAGCCGAGGAGAGCTATTTTATCAGTAATGAAAAGAAAAGTACCTGACTGTCATTAACACCTTTCACAAGCTCTGATATGAGTGACTCTACACTTTCCTCATCAATGACCAAAACCACTGTTCCTTAGCTGAAGTTTGAACCTCCTAGGATATAAAATAAATAAAATAAGATTATGCATTGAATCAGTTAAAATACATCCACAATCAACAGGAACACTCATAATTCTTGAAAAAAGAGCATGTATGAAGATGGAAAGTCTGATTAAGAATTTCAAAATATGCAATTTTGGTCTACCTTGTCTTCATCGCCCATTGTTGATAGCAAAGGAGGAAGCATAGTACCAAGATGAAAGTTAAGGTCAGGACCTTAGATGAAATAAATAAATAAATAAGATGAAATAAATAGTAAGATAACAAAAAATTATTACAAACAATAACATCAATACACACAATCTCCATGGCAATGATGGCAACAAACAAGTTACCTTAGAATTTATTTAAGGCCATCAAATGTATAGTATCAGAAGTTTCGTCATTCTCCAGTGCAAGTAGAAGAGTGGGAGCAATTTCATCAATAGCTTGCAATCCAACACTCTACATTGCAACATTCGAATGGAAATGTGTTGTAAAAGCTCTAGTATTATCTAAGATACCACAAACTAAAACATCATAAAGAAAGAATAAGTAAACAGTAAAGAGTGCAACCTTATAAAGAGTGTTGAATGCAAGCCAGCTGATACATGAACCTCAAGCAAACTGTAAATACATTGATCTAATTTATCAGAAAATGCAATGTAAAAATTTCCCAAAAAAAAGGCGTAAAATACACAAGCCTATCACAAAGCGCAGTTCGAATAGTGGGAATGAGCTCATTCATGAAACTCAACAACTAACTCTTGCCAGCACTTACCCTAACTTCACTCAAACCAACACATGCAACATAAACCTTAATTCAATCAAATTACAAGATATGAGCTATCAGCACATAGATACACCCATAACAAAACAAAAAATTTCAGCAGCAACAACTGTTTTCACCTGAATGGCCAATGAGGGCCAAGAGAAGTAGGAAATAGAGGAAAAGAGCCATGAAAAGATAGAGTATATGAAAGATTAGATTCAAAAATTCGGTCAGAAAATTGACGTGGCAGCTATAAGCTTTTATGCTGAAAAGATGGAAAAAAAGCTTAGAGTATGTGAAACAAGTTGAGATAACTATGTAGAAAGCATGTACAAGAACAATCCATTCATTGCAAGAACAACAAAAGGAGAGGGACCAAGTGATTTTAAACTAATTTCATTTGGAGAAGAGTCCCACCTTTGGCTTTTAGAATTGCAGCATGCAACCCTATATATATAGAGAGAGAAGGCACAGAACCACACAACTGAAATTCAGGAAAAGGGGCAAAACACAAATAACCATAAACCCCCAAGAGCCACCAACTGTTTATTCCTTAATCAAATAGTCACTGAAGTCATACTAAATTAACAAACAAGAAAACAAGTGAATTCATGTCAAAAACTGTTTGTATGAAAAACAAAGAGAAGAAAATCCTCTACTTTCGTTCTAATCATGATCAATGCAATAAAATCATGTATTCATGTCAATGGCGTTATATTTAAGTTCACTACCTTGCTGAGTTACTTGTATATAATCCTACATTAACAAGAAAAAGAATCAAATTATTTTTAGAGTAAAAGACAAATAGATCTCTGACCTTTTTTTCGTAGACATTTTCGTCCCCAAGGATTGAAAAATACATTCATGTCCCTGACCCCTCCAAGACGCGGACAAATTTGCCTCTCCATTGAAATGACTCCGTTGGACTCAACAGAAAACGCTGACGTGGCTCCCGTGGCGCTGACCTGGCCGTTGCGGAATGACACGTGGCATGTAACTTTTTAAAATAGGACATATTAGTCCTCTCACACCAAAATGTGTAGCTTTTTAAAACAGGACATATTAGTCCTCCCACCCCAAAACGACGCCGTTTCTCCCCCACCCCTCCAAACACACTTTAATCCCCTTCTGCATTTCCAATCAACAATACTTGACCAAATCCAGAAGAAGCAAATTCAGCACTTCCATTTCTGCAATTCTAAAATCATCAGCAATGCATCTGAAACACACAAACAAAGAATCAACAGAGTACCAAATCGCAGCAACATCAGCAAAATTTCCAGAAAAATAAGAGGCAGGAATTTAAGCAAATTTAGATTCAACAAGCAATTCAGCGACATATTCATCAACAACAGAGCACAAATTCAATTTCACAGGTTCAGTTCACAATTCAACCAGTCCAGATTGTGCAATTTATGAAGAACATGTAAGAACTCCTCATAATTCTGGAAAAATTGCTACACTCTCAAATAGAATCAGCAACTTACCAGAAATTGCATATGGAGAAAACGGCTCTGGCCGAGGAGAAAGTTGCCATACAGGGCGGCGGAGGGGTTGAATCTCTCACCGACAGCAAGCGGCGCTGGCGAAGCTACAGTTCTACATCGAGGCAGTGGTGCCGACGTCGGCGTTGTCGCAAAGGAGGAAGGAGATGACACTGTGCATGATGGGGAAGAAAACTTATATAAGATGATCCCACCCGACAGAAGCATCGCGGTTCGCAGAGAAGGCGTGAAATCTTTTTCTCCCTAACGTGTACGATCATGATTCAACAATTAACTCCATCCTTCTTCTTCTTCCTCTTGCGATTCACTCAACCTCTCTGCCCAATTTGGCCATGTCTGCATCGCCGTGGAATTCATAGACTCACTCTCTGCTCTCCAATTCCACTAAGCAATTCTTCTACAAATGGCTGAAACTCCAAACGCCTCAACATCCTTACCAAAAACCTCTACCATGGACCCTCAATCCTAGCCTTCCCAAATTCCACGGGTGTGCTTCGCAGCGGCGTTGTCGCGACGCGAGGAGCACCGAACGGTCATGTGGAGGCAGCACCGAGTTTCGACAGCGAGAGAGTGGAGAGGGAGGGGAATGGGGGAAGGAGAGGAGGGACAGCGTAGGTGGTGGTGGAAGACGGAGTCAGGGGGCAGGAGGTGGTTGGGGTTGGAGGTGGCTGATTAGGGCTCATAAATGTGAATGATTGGGGTCTGGGTGAAACGACGTCGTTTTGGGGTGGGAGGACCAATATGTCCTGTTTTGAAAAGTTACACGTTTTGGTGTGAGAGGACTAATATGTCCTGTTTTAAAAAGTTACATGCCACGTGTCATCCCGTAACGGCCAAGTCAGCGCCACAGGAGCCACGTCAGCATTTTCTATTGAGTCTAACGGAGTCACTTCAATGGAGGGGTAAATTTGTCCGCGTTTTGGAGGGTCAGGGACATGAATGTATTTCCAATCCTTGGGGACGAAAATGTTCGCGAAAAAAAATGTTAGAGACCTATTTGTCCTTTACTCTTATTTCTATTTACAAACAAACCTGAGTCTCAACTGCATTCAAATCAGAAGAAAATGGCTCCACATCATCATCTCTCAATCCTTTTAGACCTGCAACAATGTCATTCACGGCGACGGAATCATCCCAGGGCGCGAACTCTGTGATGAAAAGCAACTTCGATCAAAAAATGCTTTTTAAGTATTATTCATCATAACATTTAAACCAAAACATGGATATTTTAATACAGACATTTTAGAGCTATTAATTTCATCAATATTTGAACAGTTTGAAAGAAATAATAAATAAAAAATGTTGCACATATACTCTTTAGGATTTATCCCAGTAGCTGCAACATACAGATCAAGCTTCCCAATGGATTGCCATTTCCATGAAGTCCAATCTCCAAGTCCCAAAATTCTTCTCCTGTCAATGGAATCTTAAGAAGAAATTTTACATTCAGCACAACTCTGCATTGAATTAAATTGAATAGAGTGAGTTGTAATGAACCTCAGACCAAAAGCTTAACCACCACTCTGCATCTTGAGGATGCAAGTGTTCGTTTGATCCAGTTGAATTTCATAATACACATGAAGGTCTACAAATTCTCATGTTTGTTCTTTCTGTATTTAATCTTGCTATTTTGTTTATTTATTTATTCTGCAATTGTATCCCACATCATTGAAAAATGTAAACTGGTTTTGGAACTACAAGTTACTAGATTAAAATATTTTAGAAAGGGTCATCTACACAATTCTAACGCACTTTCCTGAAACTATGTATTAGAAAATTTGACTAAACATATAAACATATAAATTATGGATGAATACCAACTTTTGTCATGACTACTGAGTACAAATATATTGCAATAGACCTTATGACGAGCAAATCACATATAAGTTATGCGAGAAAATAATCCAACTCACTATGAGATTCCGCACCAGGATGGCTTATGCGTCAACAACACAAAAATAACAATCTACCACTCTAATTCAGTAACCACCAAACAACGATCTTCCAATCCAAAAGGCTTATGCAGATGCGGCTGCTCCCTTCTTCCTTGGTGCAGCTTCAGTACCTAGTTAAACAGAAACAAGATCGTATTAACAAAATGATGATTGACGAAAAACACAACTACTGAAGATCTGAATATAGATTATGGGTGATCAAAACCGATGCAGTCCGAACAAAACCGATGAACCGAATAAAAAAACCGAAAATGGAATAAACCGAAAAAACCAAAAAATTAAATGTTTGCTGTTTTTTCTTCGGTTTGGTTCGGTTTTTGGTTCTAACATAAAATACTTGAACCAAACCGAACCAAACTGCTACTTTAATTTAAATCCCAAAATATCTTAAATAAAACCTAACCCTAATAACGCAATACCCTAACATTCTCACTCACACTCTCCTTCACTTCTGCGCCGCATAACTCCTGGACTAGAGTCTCTCTCCATTCTCCTCCTCACATAGTCAGTCGGCCTCTCAACCATTGCAGTCACAGCCCATCTATTTTCTTCCTTTCATAGTTTGTACTCGCCCTTTCCCTCTCTCACAGTCGCAGCCTTTCCCTTTCCTTCTCTCGCAGTCGAAACCGCCGTCGTTCGTCGCACGTCGCCCATCAGTCGCACTTTGTCGCCCGTTGCCCGTTCGTCGTTGAAGTCATGTTGTCTGTCCAGTCTCTTCTTCTCTGTCATCCTCTGTAATGGAACCTAGGCCTCAAGTTTGTTTTTTTTTTGTTAAATCTGATTTAGTCTTCCTATTAATTCTAATTTGTAATGAACACTTGGTTGGCTTGTTCTTGATTCTACGGTTGAGCTGTTGATTCTGATTTTGTTTTTTAATTTTGAATTTTTGTTCTATTTTGATTTGAGGTAATTTTGATTTAGGGTTTATTCTGAACTTCTTGATTTACTGAGTCTGGTTAATTATCTAACTTGAATTTGTGGTTTAGTGTTCTAATTTATGTTGTTTTAATTTTATTGTTGTTCTAATTTTGACCTGTTTTTAATAATTTATTCAATTTTTCGTGGATATATATTATTATCTGGTTATGGTTCTCTTTGCTGAATTCAATCGTTAGAGATAATAATGATTGAGCTGTAAAACATAATCAACATATAGTGAATTATGTTGCTGCAACATTCATATTTTTATAATATTTTTTTAGAAGACAGAGTTTTAAGTCACCTAATTTATGTACAGCATATAGAAGTAATGGTTGATTGATAATAGTTGTTGCTTTCCAATTTCCATCACCCTTATTCTTTTTGGCATCATTTAGTCAATTTCTTTATCAGCTTAAGTTTTACATACTATGATTCATATGGCTCTAATTTGGTTAGGCAAGGATAACTATAACTTTACATTTTTCTAATGATTGAAAAATCGAAGAAACCGAATCAAACCAAACCGATTTTAATTGGTTTGGTTTGGTTCAGATGGTTTCGATAAAAAAAATCAAACTAAACCAAACCGTAGTTTAATTAAACGTTTGGATCGGATGACTTTTCTCTAAAAAATTGAACTAAACCGTACCGCAAACACCCCTAATATAGATTGTGGAGGTATGTTGCCGCTTTTGAATCGGCAAGGCACGTGGCGGATGTACCTCATCCTGCCGGTGCAGGTGGTCTTTCTACGGATGGACTTCACGCTCTAGTTATCTGTAAGGATTCATTTGGCAAAATAGTACTAGAATCGTGAGAATTAAAACTAAAAAGTGCAGAATCAAAAATCGTGAATGAAAATGAAAGAAATTAGGGTTTACATTTTCTCTTGCGTGCAGCAGGGAAAGCACAGGCGGAGCAGCGACTCTTCTGGAGGTGAAAGCTGCGGCGACCGCACCTCATACAGAGGGTGTGAGTCTTGTTCTTCTTTTTACCAAAGCTCATGTTCCTTGACCCTATGTTACATTCACACACACACATGCACACGCACACACACACGCAGAGAGAGAGAGAGAGAGAGAGAGAGAGAGAGAGAGAGAGTACCATTGAAGCAGATCCAGAAGAGACGATAGACTGGCAATGTAGAGGAAGGAAAGGCGGCCTCCATTGGCTAACTGACGCGATGAGTAATGAGCGCCAGCAGAGACGGGTTAGGGGAGAATACGGAGGGAGTGCAGGCAGAGGAGAGAGTGCAAATGCTGATGATGAGCTCTGGCTGAATAGGGGATGAGCAACGGAGTCTGAGTGTTAGGGTTTTCAAAGCGTTAGTGTAATAGTGTTAGGGGAGGAGAGTTGAAGAGTCTGATGAGTTAGTGTAGTGCGTTTGGGACTTTAATTTAGTTTTTTTTTTCTTGAGTGAGAACCTTTTCGCCACACTTTTTTCGGGGTGCCAATAGAGTTATTGGAAATGGAGACAATTTAAAAACGTACCAAGATCAAAAAATTTTTGCCACTCTTTAAAAGCGTCCTTGTTTCTCTCTAAAAAAAAAGAGTTTTTTTCCCCTTCCATTTTCTTTTGCTTATCACATTCGCATACTTCTACTCTTCCCATTTTCATTTAGTTTTTGTAGCATGTTTTCGTTTTTTTTTTTCTAAGTCACTTCAATAATGGTGTTGAATTCTTATACTCAATTATTGAGACTCTCTTGCTTTATCTTAGTGCTTTGTGACATGTTTAACATTAATTGAAATATTTTGTTCCACATACAAGGTAGTGCTTTAGTCCTTCCTAACTCATTGTCCTTTGTTTTTGTGCTTCATCATCATTGAGTTAGGATGGGACCAAATGCCCTCATGCTTATCACTAATCTTGTTTGTGTCAATTCTTATTTGATCTTGATGCTCAAAATGATTTTCATGCTTTAGCTTTACTCTTGCATCAAGTATCATTGATATGCCATTAGCTTATATTATTTTCTCACTCACATGTTGTGTAGCTACCATGTAGTAGAGAATCATACCTTTATTTGGCATTAGCCCCCGCCTATGTTCTATTTGCCTTGATATCTTTGTTATAGGCTTAATTTTCTTTCCTTTTCTTTC
>NC_029781.3:100596377-100597858 GCF_000817695.3 Arachis duranensis
TGTATTCATGCATTTATATGATTGAGGCCATCATTTCATTAGCTCACTTACCCAAATGGCCTTACCTTTTATCATCCATTGTTAGCCGATTTTGAGCCTACGCTTAACCCACTTGTTCTTATTTTAGCACATTACAAGCCTTAAAGCGGAAAACAATGAATGTCCTTAATTTGGATCTTTGATTAGCTTAGGCAAGTGTGTGTGAGTATCATTCAAGTGTGGGAATCTTGGGACATTGGGTGAATAAAATGGTAGTTTTGTATTATTATTGGAAATATTGGGAATTGGATACATACTCATGTATTGATCAAATGTAAAACCTTATGCATTGAGGTTCTTGTATATAGAAAGAAAAAAAATGAGAAAAACAAAAGAAAAAGAGAAGAAAAATAATATGGAAAAGGAAAAGAAAAAAATAGAAAAAAAAGAAAGAAAAAAAAAGAAAGAAAAAAAAGAAGAAAAAAAGAAAGAAATAAAAAGGGGACAAAATGCCCCAAAGCAAAGTGTAGCTCAATAAAATCAATGCATGAGTGTTGTGAAATGAAAAGGGATACATGAGTATGTGAAAAAAAGTGAAAAATGGGTAGTTAGGTTAGAACTTAATTGTATAGGACGTCATAAGTTAGGTGGGAAGTTTAAGCTTATTAAAGATTCAAAAATTCAAGCTCACTTAACCATATATGCATCCTACCTTGACCTTAACCTCATTACAACCAAAGAAAAGACCTCATGATACTTGTATGCATGCATGAAATATATGTCAATTGTTAGATGAAAAACAAATCTTGGAAAGCATGATTAGGGGAGAATTGAGTGAATCAACCCCAAACACCGAGCGACTAGAGTGCAAACACTTCCGGTGAGGGTTTGATGCTCAATTCCTTGATTCCCGGCTTTCACGAGCGTTCTTCTTGCAAGTCTATGTGAACTTCATATTTATACTTCAATTGGTAGGATTCATGAATCGTTATATGATCTTAAGCCCTACTTGTGCATGTATGTCTTGGAGAATGATTTATTTTTAACCAAGTAGGTAGAATCATTTTGCATTTAGTTGCATGCATATAGTTTCTTTGCTTTGAATAAGTGTCATATCCCTTATTTCATTCTTGGTTTAGCATGAGGACATGCTAAGGTTTAAGTGTGGGGAGGTTGAAAAACCCCAATTTGACGATTTATCTTATGCTTGATTTAGGGGATTTTATAACCTTTTACCCACATTTATTCAATGAAATAGCATGGTTTTGTATATTCTCCTTTAATTGTGCTTAAGAGTGAAAACATGCTTTTTAGGTCTTAAAATAGATAAATATAATTTACCTTGATTCCATTAGATGCCTTGATATGTTTGTTAAGTGATTTAAGGTTAGGAGGCAAAGATTGGATCAAGGGAATGAAGAAAAAGCATGTAAAGTTGGAGAACTCATGAAGAAATGAAAGAACCGGAAAGCTGTCAAGCCGACCTCTTCGCACTTAAACGA
>NC_029781.3:100597960-100621573 GCF_000817695.3 Arachis duranensis
TTAGAAGTAGTTTCTAGAGAGAGAAGCTCTCACTTCTCTCTAGGATTAGGATTAGGATTAGGTTTAGTTCTTAGATCTAGATTTTAATTCATCTTCTTCTACTTCTATCTTCTCAATTCCTTGTTGTTACATCTCTTCTTCTTCCATTCTTTTGTTGTAATTTCCTTTATGTTGTTCTTATGTTTTGTTGTAGATCTACTATTGTTCATTCCATTTTCTTTCAATTCAATAAGAGGTAATTCATAATAATTGTTCTTCTTTACTTTTCCATTGTTGATCTCTTGTTTTTGTAGTTATAGATTCCTTTAATTCTTGCATTTGATAATGTTTACTTCTATTGCACTCTATGTGTTTGTTGAAATGTCTCTTATAGATATAGTATAGATTTTGTTCCTCTTGGCCTAGGTAGAGTAATTAGTGACACTTGAGTTATCTAATTTCTTTGTTGATTGTTAATTGGAGAGATTGCTAATTGGTTTGGAGTGCACTAAAGCTAGTCTTTCCTTGGGAGTTGGCTAGGACTTGTGGCTCAAGTCAATTCATCCACTTGACTTTCCTTTATTTAGTAAGGGTTAACTAAGTGGTAGCAATGAACAATTCTCATCACAATTGAGAAGGATAACTAGGATAGGACTTCTAGTTCTCACACCTTACCAAGAGCCTTTCATAGTTGTTAGTTTACTTTCTTGCCATTTATCTTCCATGCCTCTTATCAAAACCCCAAAATAACTCACAACCAATAACAAGACACTTTATTGTAATTCCTAGGGAGAACGACCCGAGGTTTGAATACTTCGGTTTATAAATTTAGGTGTTTGTTACTTGTGACAAACAATCTTTTGTATGAAAGGATTAGTGATTGGTTTAGAGACTATACTTTACAACGAGATTTCATTAGTGAAATTCTAAACCGTCAAAAATCCATTCATCACGTGGCAAAAAAAAGTGTAGCCAAATCTGTAATCAATTGCCATTCTCATAAAAGCGTGGCCATAGACCCTTTTCGCTACACTTTTTAAGCGTAGCAAAAAAATCGTGACAAAATCTCTAATCAATCGTCGTCCTCATAAAAGTGTGGCCATTGACCATTTTTAGCTACGCTTTTAAAACATGACGAGAAAAAAACGTGACTATAAACCTTTTTTCTTGTAGTGCTAATAAGGTGGTTGGGATTGTGATTTGTGACCAACACATGCAATGCAATGCAACTTTTCTAAATGTAAGTGTCACCTTCCCTTGACAGATCCCAAAACATAAATGCTTAGCCAAAAATGTGCCAATGATAAAGCAAACACGATTTCCTGCTACAACAAAAAATGTCACTGTTCTTAATTGGAATAGAGATGGCTCTAGCTAGTGGCTATTAACGTTACTAATTTGAGTAATGCTATTTTTAGGAAAGATCGATATTGTTTATTCAAAAGAGAGACACCAAAAATAAGTAAAAATGGAGGTAACTAACCGAAAATTTTATTTAAGATGGTTGTGCTTGGAGTGTATCACCTTAAAATGGTGACTAGATGTGCTTTATTTTATTGTGAAATTCTGAAATCTGATGCACCAATTTCTCACTTGATAAATGGTGTTTAGCATAAATAAGACACAGTAATTCGTGTTATTTTTTAAAATAAAAAATCGAACCTTTTAATTTATTTCTTTTGAATTTGTTAAATTAAATCGGACCATTCAATTTTATTTTTCATAAAATAAAAAAAATTTTATAAGGTTGAAATCGGATCATTTGATTTCAAACTTGTCTCCCTTCAATAACAAATTGAAAAGTACGATTTATTTAACATCAATTTAAAAAAAATTACTCCATATAAATGAAAAATATCTAAACTTTCAATAACAATGCACGACACACATGTTTGATCCATATAGAAAAAAAAATAGCAGTAACTGACAATATTTAGAGAGTAATTCTTTGTATATATGTTTATATTTCTACTTTTTAGCATTACGAGTGATGAATGAAAAGTGAAAAACAATAAAATGTCCAAAGAAAAAAAATGCTCAAAGTCCCAAAGTCTTCTGGAATAAAGAACAATCTTCATGATTCATGGCAAGAACAATATTGGAATAACACTAGCACACAAATTAAATTATATGTGTAAGTATAACATCATTAGATCAAAGCATAGAGTATATGTATATAGCATGCATATATAACGAATCGTGTCGTCCTTACAACTAGCTCATAAGGGGTTTTATGAGATTCCTATGTTTCTAATTAATTAAGAAATTAAAGATAATTGGCCAATGAATTATAACTCAAATAACATAATTTCTATATACTTATTTAAAAGGTCGCGAGTTCGAGTTTCTCCTTATTTAGTAAAAAATAAAAAAATTAAAGATAATTGACGTCTCATGCATAGATCTTAATTGAATTAAACTTTACATTGTTTACAAATGTATGTCAAGGCATTGGTAAGCAGCAAAATCATCAACTCTGATACAATCAAAAAATTAAATAGGCGTCAAAACTTGTTATCGCGGTTTCGAAAATTTTAAGCTTCACCCTAACCTCAGAAATAAATTGAAAAGAAATAAAACCCTATGTCCCCAAAATAAGAGAGAAATGGGCTTTTGTGTAATTTCTCAAAGACGAATTTCGCAATCAACGGGGTTGCCCAAGGTGCCAGTGGTGGAGTTATTCTGAAACACAAGCTTCAAGCCGTCGCAAACGGCCGTTAGCACCTCCGTGCTAGTGGAAACAGTGGAAGACCTTAACTCCGTGACGGACGTTATCATGGCATCGAAAGTAACGGAGCCAGAAGCTCGTTCCCTTCCCATGGCATCAAGATCCGGCGAATTCCCGAAATTGGCGGCGGCAGCGGTCACCATGAACTGCTTCTTGTCATTCCTGCCCAGGATCAGACCCGGCGCGTAGCCACCGGTCAGTTCTTTCCCTTTGTGCAACACAACCACCTTGAAATCCCCAAAATACCCCGTGAGCTTGTCGTTAGGGTTCTCCAGCAAGATGGTGGTGTTCCAGTTTCCGGTCAGCGTGTTCACGGTGCCGAAATTGTCGACGCTCATGGATGTAATCTGGTATTTGGGGAGTGTGGGGTGCATGGCTAGGGCGACGACGATAGTGACGATGAAGAACGCGGTGAACATTATGCAGGAACAGAGTATGAAGCCTCTGACGAATGATCTACCGGCGTCGTGGTTTGGCGGGTAATCATACGGTTGGTGACCGTAGTAGTTATTGTGGTGGTGTTGATGGCCGTATTCGTTAGGGTACGGAGGAGGGTAACCTGGATATGGCGGAGGAGGAGGGTAGCCTGCTACCCCTGGAGGAGGGTAATTATGGTACGGCATGATGGGCGGTGCGCCCCAATTGGGATGCGCACCGCCCTTGTGTGGCGAGCGTGGAGATCCGCTGTCAGACGAGGAGGATGAGGAGGTTGAGGGGCGATGATCCTTGATTTTTGATTTGTCTTTGGATCCTTTTCCTTTTCCACTATGGGATGGGTCGTCCATGTATAATAATGGTTCTCTCTCCCAATGATATTCTTAAGAGAGAGAGAAAAGAGAGATTGGATGTTGATGGAAATGGAAGAGAAAGGGGGAAGTAGTTTCTTTAGATATCAGGTGGATGATATCAAAGAGAGAATGGGGAAAACAAGAAATAGATAAAATGGTTAACAATGCATGAAGACCGTACGTGACTTTGGTTTAATTTCTTCACTTTCCCATGGAATATTATTATGAAACTAAATAGATGCTGCCCAATACCATTGTAATTTGGTGTAAATGCCAATGATTGCCTACATTCTTTGGATCTGTATGCTCTTTATTTCATTTCCTCGTACCCTCTATTTTTGTAATTTTTTTTTTTATTTGGGTGCGTATTCTAACCCAAAAAAAAAACCTTCACTATTGGCATCTTGCCTATTATTAATAGGCTACCACTCCCATAAAAACATTAAAAATGCTTTTTTTTAAGACATTATTTGTGGTTTGTTATTTTCGACAAATTATTATTAAATTGGTTAATAATTTATTTCAATTATTTTTATTCACCAATACAAAAAAAAACATTGTCCAAATTAAAGGACATAACGGTAAAAGCAAAAAAAAAAGGGTTCTCTCAATGACTTCACTTCACACAGGTGAATAATCAACATTGAATCACAAGATTAAAAAGGAAAAGTAAGGGAAAAAACTAATCTATTATTGAGGGTGCAGGGGCAAACAAAAATTTTTTGATGAGCTCTAATGACACTAGCAGCAATTTCTTCCGAAGGAGTAGCACAAGCACTTTGCTCAAATATTAGACGGTTTCGGTCTTTTCATGTATACTACAATAAAATTGTCGCAAGAAGAACCTTGCTACTTCCATTTGGTTGTTTATCCAAGAGGTTTGTTGTTGAGCTCCACCAATCGAAGAAAGTGGTTGAATTAGTGAAAGATACACATGCTTTCATTTCTGTCTTCTTCCATGAAGGTGGTTAAATTAGTGAAAGATACACATGCTTCCATTTCTATTTTCCTCCATGTTAATTTTGCATTTTAACATAAAAATACACAGTGAGTTATTATTTTACTCTCTTCTTGATACAGTTGACATGTTGGTGGCGTATAGGGGAATTTCTGATGGATGAGTTACATGACTAAGATTCTTTCGTGGAGACATTTTCAAAGAAAAATGGTAATCTTCTGGGTGTGAGCAGTTTTTATAATTGGCACTAAATTTCTCTTTGTTGCATATACGGTGGGCATAGATCAATTGATTCATGATAGAACAGGTAAGAAATTTGGTACTCAGATGCAACGTCATAGCATTTGGAGTTATTAAATAGCCACTGAACTTTGTCTAGTCCTTCTTCCGGGGTTATTGTTAGAATTTGCTGTGCTACCTCAGTGGGAAACATCTCTGAAACAAGCCATTGGTTTCATTGTTTATTTTCATAGAAAATGTCTTTGACTAACGTCAATCAATTTGATGCTTGGCTGGAATTGATGTCGCAGAAAATTCTATATGGGAAGGTTGAAGGAAGCCAGGGGTCTCTGAAAATCCGAATGGACTCGCTGTCCCCCACTTTTCAGATTGTGCCTTTTTCTATCACACTTCATCCTTGGAAAAGACTCTGCCACTTTCAGGAAGGTAATACTCCTTTATCTGCACTTAGTAAATTCCCATACCTGTAATACCTGCCTTTCAAAATTCTAGCTAGCAGAGAATTAGGTTGGATTATGAGTCTCCAGCATTGCTTGCCCAGCAAAGCTAAATTATGTGCTCGCAGGTCTTTCACATCCAGTCTTCCCTCGCTTTTCAGCCTTGTCATCTTATCCCAGTTAATCTAGACCATGCGTCTTTTCTCTTCGTGCTGTCCCCACCAAAATTGAGTCAAAATACTATGAATGTCCTTCAGCAAAGTATCTGGAAACCTGAAATAAGATAAGGTATAGATAGGTACTGCTTCCCCAACTGCCCGGATCAAAATATGACGACCTTCATTTGACAGTAAACTCTTTTTCCAGCCTTACACCTTCTTGAATACCTATCTTTAATGGAATTGAAGGTGGCTCTTTTTGATCTATTTATTACTGAAGGAAGCCCCAAGTACTTGTCTTATGCTCCAATACGAGTAATGTTCATTCTTGTTGCCATGATTTCCCGAGTAGCATATGGAGTATTGTTACTAAAAAAAAATTGTTGACTTAGATAGGTTAATCTTTTGTCCGCTAAAACTTTCATATGACTCCAAAAGCTCCAGGATTCTATCACAACTTTTCTCAGAGGCCTTGCAGAATAAAATAGAGTCGTCAGCAAATAACAAGTGACTAACTGTAGGAAACCTTCGTGCTACCTGAATACCGTGAATTAAACCATTTTTCTCTACTTTGTGTAGCAGGAAGGATGAACCTTCCGTACAAAAAAGAAAAGATATGGTGATAGAAGATCTCCTTGTCGGATCCCTCTATTTAGTTTGAAAAAAAACTAAAAGGTTGGCCTTCCACAACAACAGAATAAGAAACTGTGGTAACTAACTCTTGGATCCAGCTAATCCATCGCGTGCCAAATCCCAGTTTTTCCATTATGTACCAAAGTAATTTCCATTCGATCCTATCATACGCTTTACTCGTATCAAGATTAATAGCCATTTCATGCTCCAGCCCCCGTTTCTTAGTTTTAAGATAGTGCATGCACTCATGGACAATTAAGATATTATAAGAGATCAGTCATTCTTTCAGAAAAGCGCTCTGATTAGGGCCTATTAACTTATTCATACAGCTTTGTAATCTATGCACCAAAACTTTAGAAATAATTTTGTACATTGTCGTAGATAAGCTAATAGGTCTAACCTGGGACATGTTGCTAACATCAGGAACTTTCAGAATTAGGCAAATATTTGTGTGATTAAAGCTTTTTAATATTCTCCCGCCTCCAAAAAAACTTTTAATGGCTCGTGTTACATCATCCTTTACAATGTCCAAATAGAACTGAAAGAATTTCACTGTCATTCCGTCGTCTCCTAGGGCACTTTGAGGAAGAACACTAAAGGCAGCCTCTTAATTTCCTCGTCTGACACTAGTTTTTGTAGCCTCCGGTTCATGAAAGCTGTAACCTTAGGCTCAAAATTAGCAAGAAAAGGCTCCGGATCTGCCTGATTGGTAGATGAAAAAATGCCTGTAAAATATTCCTCAGCCACTCTTGCAATGTCAGCTTGAGAGGATACTACTTTTCCATTTTCTTCTACTAGTCGCTAGATTTTATTCCCCATTGTACGCACTTTGAACTTTCTGTGAAAGAAGGTGGTGTTCATGTCCCCTTCTATAAGCCACTTGACCCGGGACTTCTCCTTCCAATACAATTCTTCATTTAGGTATGCCTTTTCAAGCTTCGATTCAACCTCGTGGATCTCGGTTCCACCGCACATCTCTGTTGTCATTATTTTCTCTAGTCGGGTCTTAAGTGTCTCAATCTCCTTCTTTGAATTTTACCGATAACTTTGTTATCACTGCACCAGCTTGTGGCGGCAAAATTTTAATTTTTGAGTGACGATATACATCGGAGAACCTTCAAAGGAAGAGGCCCAGGCTTCCTTAAAAATATTCCTTATCTCCTCCATACCACTTAAATCTTTTTTATTATTATTTTTCCATCCGAGGATTAGTGTCCAACAGTAAAAGGGCATGATCTGAACCATTTTCGGAAAACTTAAGGACGGTTGGATGACAATAAGATTGCAATAGCTCCCTGTTTACTAGTACCTTGTCCAAACGTTCCTGGATTAATTCATTTTCCTGCCCTCTTATTGCTCCAAGTGTATTATCTTTCGATAATACCTAGATCCACCAAATCATTGTCACCAATGAAGAGATTGAAGGCTGTCATAGATGATAAAGACGTGTCGCCACCCCCAGCTTTTTTCTTTGGTGTAGTAATTGAATTAAAATCGCCCAAGATAGCTATTCCTCCCTGATTCTACCCCATCATCACTGAGATATCTTGAAATTGGGCTATTCTTATTTGTTCACTGCAGCTGAGATGAACTCCAATTATACTCCATTTCTCATTGTTTGCTGCATCTTTCATTATAGTTTGTATATAGAAACTGGAGTTGCTGGTAACTTTAATATCGCACCCTTCTTTCCATGCCATGGTCAGGTCTCCGGCAATGCCCTTTGGATTAATAATATGCCAATTACTAAAATCACACGACCTCAACTTTGCTTCCACCTTTTGAGTTTGGTTTTTGGTTTCACAAATAAAAACCAACTTGGGGGAGTGAGATTGAGATATCCCTTTGAGATTATGGATTGTCAGGGGTCTCCCCAAACCCCAATAATTTCACGTAAGAATCCTCATGGTATTTGGGGTGTCATTTGACGGCTAGCACCTTCCGCCTTCTCCTTATCCACATTCCTTTATTCCAAACATACCTTTTTCTGTTTTGTTTCATTCTCTATATCTGCTAGCCTTCTTTTGTTGCCACTTACGTGCTGGTAGTTTTCCCCTCTTTTCTTAGCAATCTGTTTGATCTTCTTCTTTCTTGACTCCTCTTTATTCATATCATCCTTCTCCAGTTGTACTTCCATAGAATATGCCAGTGGATTAGCATCATCCAATAGAATCAGAGCTCCATTTTCCTCCATAGGCTACCCTTCTTTCTTTGGTATCTGATTCGATGCTACTTTATTCCACTTTTCTAGAGATTTTGGTGCCCCTTTTTTCCGTGTCTCTAGTATCCTTCATACTCATACCAGCAAAGCCTTCTATTAGCCATGTGGGAGGTGATTTCTTCTTTGGCTGTGCAGGTCTTAAATTAGAAATTTTATCCCCTCTTGTGTCATCTCCACCCTCTGTATCCACTCTTTTGTTGCCTTGATCAACTTTGACCCACTCTCCAATGCTGTCCTGTGTGTTCTGATGCGTCGTCAAGTCTGTGATCAGCCTATTACAGTGTTTTGCATCATGCCCTAGGTACGCACAATAGGTGCAGACTTTACCCAAGCGCTCATATCTAACACCAATCTCCATTACCCTCTGTTTTGGTCCAGCGAGCCGCTGGCTGTCTCTAACCTTTTTTTCTCCATCAAGTTGGATTTTTGCCTTCACAGTTCTAGATTCTTTGCCTCTAACACTAAAGAATCCTACTTCAAAAACCTCTCCAAGCTTCTCATCCAATTTTCTTCCTACTTCCAATGTTTTGTATTCCTCTGGAAGACCTCAGAATTGAGACTATACTGGAAAGTACCGGGGTCTTTCCTCCACTATATTCTCATCCTCATTCCATTTCTAGACGTGCAGCACATAATCTTTAAAGAGCCACAGGCCTCCTCTTTCAATTCTTATTGCATCTTGTTCAGAGTAAAAAAAAATTTGAAATCTATTATTTCCTTTCTCCACCGCGCGAAATCCCATTGGTCTCCTCCAAATCACCCTGAGAGTGTTGTTCAATGTTCCTTGGGAGAATGGTTTATCTGCAAACAATCTCCCAAGAAGACTTTTAGAATACGCCTCAGTTCCTTTAGTAATTTCCTCAGCCCCTAGATATACCAAATTCTCCTTTTCCTCCTCGCTATCTGAACTGGATTGTTTATTGCCTCTTCTCCCTGTCTCCATAATTGCTAGAGTATATGTTCCAGCTCAAGTCAACGATAAGGAATTCAGTGACTTTGAATCTGAATTGAAAATAAGCAAGAGATGAGACCCTAGAAGGTTACTTGTCAAAACCCTAACAAAGCACTTGTCATCAATAATTTATTTTTAATAAACTAGAATAAAATCAATTTATTATAATTATGATTTGATTCAATTAGTTTACATAATTTGAATCGAATCATATTTAAATTTTTTTAAAAAAAGATAAATATATCCCTAACTTTTTATTCGCAGACATTTAAATCTATAAAAATTTAAAATACAAGTAAGTCCCTGAACAAAACAAATCCTAACCCTAAATCCTTGCCCTAGCCCAAGCCCAAGTCCAATCTCAATGTCTCACCACTCTTTGAATCTGACTCCAAAAAACTCCTATCCCTCAGGCCTCAGCGTCTCCTTCGTCTTCCTTTTCCACTGAAGTTCGAGCTCTCTCATCTCTCTGCTCACTAGCTCTTGCAATCTCAAGTTTTCTCCCTCTCTCGTCTCTGGTCTCACACTCAAGGTTCTCGTCGCTCTCTATGTCGTCAGTCATCACCATCTCGCACTCAATCGCGCTCGCACGCCTTCCCTGAGCTCGTTGTCACCGGGGTAGTAGCAGCCAGTCCCAGAACTGATCGTCGTCGTTGCTCCATGTCTCCTCACCGTCTCACACTTAGTCGTGCGCCTTCTCGCGTTTGTCGTTGCCGATGGAAGAAGTAGCCATTCCCAAAATTGGTCGTTGTTGTCGTCTTCGTACTTTGAATCTCGCCGTTAACTTCCTCTTCGTTCTCAGATTCTTTCGTCCAACCAGTAGCTGATTCCTGATTTGATAATTTTCAATAAATTTCTCTGTTTTTTTTTTTCAATTTTGTTGCCCAATCCCTTATTAGCTTGCTTTAGGTGCATGTATTAATAACAAATGTATTGATATATATGGGCTAACAACAATTAGAGATTTTAACATCGGTAGTAAATATCAAAATTTTATTTTTTTAATTTTTAAGGCATAAACAACCAATATAAAGTAATTATTACTGTGTTTAAAAAGTAATATCTAATTTATTAAAAAATAAAATATTTAATATTTAATTTAAAAATATAAAATGAAATAATTTTTTATCTTAAAAAATAAATTTAATAAATTTGGTACCAAATAAAGGCCCCAAAAATTTGTCTAATAAATAACAAGTTTGAACAATAACAATTTAAAAGGAAAAAGTAGCGAAAAAAAAAAGTACATATGGACCAGGCTAACTAGGCCCTATAAAATCTCGTACTAAAGCAATGTGAATGTTTATTTTATTTTTTTTGGTCACATGAATTAGATAACCTCTAATTTTAGATATTACATAATACACTCTTTATACATTTACTATATGTTACAGCAATAGCTAAAATTTTTTTTTTCTGATTGATTACAACCGGTGATACTCAAACTTAAAATCTCTAAAAAAATTGAGAAACGAAAGACCATGTCATTATTCAATTATTCTCTTCACTGGTCCAATCTAATCTATTAATATTTAATTCATTGCAATTTGGGCTAATGGACCTAGCTGGCTGCCTACCCGCCTCTATACTCATGCTTTGTTTATCAGGTTTTAAGAATAGTTTTGCCAAAATATTTAAAGATTCATCCGTTAAATACAAAAACAAAATGTGAATCTCGACATAATAGTCCTAAAAAAAATTAAAAAAAAAAAATATTTGTGTTTCTCTATCTAAAGATCCGGAAAATTTGAGACATTTTTCATTTATCAAACTTTTGTAATATTTAAAACCAACTTTAATTTCATAATATTTGCTAAATTATATAATTTAAACTAATTAAATATTTTATGAAAGATAAAAAAATGCTAAAGTGCTTTACTATGTTGCTAAAAGTGAGATGCGTTCAAGTTTCGCAACCGTCATAATTGTTCATCTTTGAACATTTTTTATTTATTAAATAAGTAGCATTGTACTTTTTAGAGTAAAAAACCTAAATAAATCAATGGGAGATCTTTATTACCCAAATCAGCCAAAACAAAAAATTTTTCAGCAATCCACCAACGAGAAAATATATATAATTCGAATCAAGTTGATTCGAACTGCAAATGCAAGTAAATCGAAACAACATGATTCGAATTACCATTGGGACGAGTTGCATGTAATTCAAATCAAGTAGATTCGAATTAAAGAAGGCTAAATCGAATTGAGTCGTTTCGAATTAGTAGGCAAACGTGACTCAAGGTAGTTCGAATCATATTGATTCGAATTATTCATTGTTGCTTTCTAATAGTAGTTCGAATTAACTTGATTCGAATTACTAGTAAGTTGCCTATATAAGGAGTTCGAACCAAGCTCATTCGATTCAGTTTCACTTCCTCATACCACACCAAATCCCAGAGAAAACGACGCAGAATCTGTTTGACAAAGACTCAAGAGGCAGATTAACGCGATGGGGGACGATCCGGAAAGGCTGTATCGTTTGGATGGAGTCGCTCACATCGCCGGGGTGATCAACGACGAGGTTAGTGGTTTTTAATAGTAGTATATGTTTAGTGATTTTTAATAGTGGTATATGTTTAGTGGTTTTTAATAGTCGTATATGTACAGTGGTTTTCGTATATGTATTTTAGTGGTTTATTAAAGTAGTATTGCTAGTGGTTTACATAAGTGGTATTGCATGCGGTTTAACATAGTGGTTTTCTATGTGGATTTCTTGATGGTTTTTGTTAGCGGTTTACGTAGGTGGTTATGGTAATTATTAATTTGAGTGGTTTTGTTGATGATTTTTGTTAGCGGTTTACGTAGGTGGTTATGGTAATTGTTAATTTGAGTGGTTTTGTTGATGGTTTTTGTTAGCGATTTACGTAGGTGGTTATGGTAGTTGCTAATTAAAGTATAGGGTTTTTTAAGTGTAAAATATAATTACAATTTCAGCCCATATTATTAAAAAACTTCAGTTCATGAATGTGTACATCACGAAGTTGCTAAAATACTACTTGTGAATGGATGCAGATTTAAGACTAGTTTTTAATTTATTCTAATCATGCGGTCTTTTTATTTCACAGCCCCAGCGCTGCATATCGAGTATGCAGCAGCAGCAGGGAATGCGACTGGATGAGCGGTACGTTCCGTACTTGCAGATGGCCGGATTATACCATCTTGCGAGACTGAACGACAGATGGTTCCGATTAGACGAGCCACTTGTGAGTGCATTCGTCGAGCGGTGGCGTCCGGAGACGCACACTTTCCAAATGCCGTTCGGAGAGTGCACGATCACACTTCAGGACGTAGCATACCATTTGGGGTTGCCAGTGAACGGACATTACGTGAGTGGCTGCCTTACGGATTTCCATGTATACATACAGGGTGGTCGGCCAGCTTGGCAGTGGTTCCAGGAGTT
This sequence comes from Arachis duranensis, assembly GCF_000817695.3. Taxonomy (NCBI): domain Eukaryota; kingdom Viridiplantae; phylum Streptophyta; class Magnoliopsida; order Fabales; family Fabaceae; genus Arachis; species Arachis duranensis. The sequence continues at coordinate 100,610,455 of NC_029781.3, forward strand.
GCTCGGTGTTGTTTGGTATGTTAACCCCCTCCCCCCGAGCCAAATTCAAAAGTTCGCAGTGAACTGCAGCTGGTTCCAGGAGACCTTCGGAGAGTGCCCCGAGGGGCCGACGAGGAGACAGTTAGGCGCTTTGTCCGTGCCTATATCATGATGTTGTTGGGCACCCAACTTTTTGCCGACAAGTCCGGCAATCATATTCACATCAGATGGCTACCGTACGTGGCTAGACTTGAGGAGATGGGTGGCTACAGTTGGGGGTCGGCGGCGCTTGCATGGCTATACCGGTGTATGTGCCGAGTGGCCAACAGACATGTCGTGAAGTTAGCTGGGCCGTTACAGTTACTTCAGTCCTGGATATTTTGGCGTTTTCCTAGATTTCGGCCTGATGGGTTTGATTCGTTTAGCTGGCCCCTGGCATCCAGGTACGACTATGTCATTATATTATGTTTAATTATTCTATGAATTTAAGTTATCGCCTGTAATTGTTATTCTACCTCGTTACATTAATGATTTACTTCATAAATTAACGTCCTTTTTCAGGTGGTCAGGTTACAATCCTGGCGTTAGCGAGAAGGGACCTCGGGTTCAGATGACCCGGCTGAGGATCGACATGTTACAGCCTTGGAATGTGAGTATGCTAAGGTCCCATGTTTAGTCAATTTAATTTTAGACATACCTAAATAGATCTTCTAATGTATTGGGGATTCTTTTTTCAGTTTATCTGGATGCCATATAGCACACCAGAGGTTGTTCAGGTGGTCCATTCGGAGGTGCTGGAGCCTCGTCATACGGCTTTATGGTGTTCCGTCACCTCGCTGATATATTTTGCCGTGGTTGAGTGGCACCAGGTTGATCGGGTGTTACCACAGTTTGGAGGAGTACAGGCTCGCCCCCGTCCCGCCCTGAACATCGACTTCTTGATGTCGAAGGACGGTAGAGGAGGTGATCGTTGGTTTCCGTCCCAGTTACAGCACTGGCATCATCACTGGGAGACACGTGCTGCAGCACGTCCTTCGTTTTGACGTTGTGCCGGACCCGGGTCCGTCACATGCCTTCTTGGACTGGTGGCGTCAGCACGGAAAGAGATTTTTGTCACTGGAGATGTTATTGGAGAATCCTAGAGACATTCCTATTCCAGTTGAGGCTACACAGAGGGGTATTGGAACAGTTTCTGACATGGACATAGTTGACGACGTTCCCGATAGGAGACGGGTTGACAGGAGAGCTCGGGTAGGGACACATCGTAGCGACCGGGAGTGGAGGTGGCTTGACCATGCTATAGAGGAGGGTGAGCAGGCAGGGAGGGCTCGTGGAGGAGCACGACATCGTGGCGGGCGACGGAGAGGGGCTGCAGCGCTCCATATTGGGGGTGATCATCGTGACGATGCCGTTGCTGGGGGTGCTGCTCACGGTGGTGTTATACCCGATATTGGCGGAGCTGCTGGAGAGTTACATGACTCGGTTATGGGACATCCTTCGGGTCATGTTGACGCTGGACTGGGGGAGGGGCCTCTCAGAGATTACTTTGTTGGTGTTCCCAGCGACGATCATACACTACATGAGAGTACACCATGGGTCAGTTCGGGCACCATGTATTCAGACTTTCTTGCCGGTGATGGTCTTGATGCCGAGTACGGAGGGGACCACTTCCTTGACGAGATCACTGCCATCATGCAGGAGGATGAGGCTGCCCGTCGAGTTGGTCAGACTTCGGGGTCACAGGCACATTTAGATGTAGATCTGAATAAGCCTCCATCCGTGCCTCAGACTGAGCATTTTGTCCTGGGCGGTACACCACCATCAGCAGCTTGTGCTGGATCACAGTCAGTTGTCGGGCCTTCTTCATCCCGGCCGTTACATATCCAGCCACCCCAGGATGATGAGGAGGATGACATAGAGGATGAGGAGCCGCTGATCCGGAGAGTTCACAGGACACGGGTTCCTCGACGTTGCTTCACCGGATCGCACCTTTTTAGATGATTTGTGTTGTCTGCTGTTTGTTATATTATGTTTATGTATTTCCGTTATCACTGTTCTATGTACTAGTCATTTACTTTAGCAGATGATGTCTGTATGTTTATTAGTGGTTACATTGTATCAGGCACTATGAGAACTATGTTACTTTGCTTATTTATATTAGTTCCGTTACTTACCTTGCATAATCCGTTAAATTAGAGAATCCTTTTCAATGTTTATGCTACGTACTGTTTGAGAGCAACTCACGTTCATCACATATATACACAGGCCTCGAACACACTAATTCGAAACAACCAAAGTTGAACTATATACACATAATTCGAATCAAGTTGATTCGAACTTCCCTTTGACAACAAAAACACATAATTCGAATCAATATGATTCGAATTCCCCTCGGTCACGTTTGCCTACTAGTTCGAATCGACTTGATTCGATTTATGCTTCCTTAATTCGACTCTACTTGATTCGAATTACATGTAGTTTTTCTCAAACGTAATTTGAATCATGTTGTTTCGAATTACTTGCTTTTGGAGTTCGAATCATCGTGATTCGAATTTTATATATTTGCACTTTGGTGGATTGCTGAAAAAAATCTTGTTTTGGCTGATTTGGAAAATAAAAATTTCTCTTTGGTTTATTTAGGTTTTTTACCCTACTTTTTAATTAAACAAATATTAACTCACTATTTGTTATATTTTATATCAATGATTTATATTTAAAATAGTAATTTCTTAATTGGGTTAACTATTTTTTGTGTGAAATTATTAATAAGTAAAAGCTGAAATCTACTAATTTATTCATTACTTCTAATAATTGGGTTTTTTAAGAAGTTCAAATAATTCATTAGCATTTGCCTAACATAATCCAGAAGATTCAATTTCTTAGAATTATTGAGTTCATTTATTTATCTAGTTTATTAAATAAAAATTAATTTTTTACACTTAATGATATAGTTGACGTGATATATTTTTTATTATAATTTATATCGATCAATTAATTATAATAAACAAATTAAATCAAATCAATTATAATAAATAAATTATATAACTAATTGATTTAATTAATGCATATATCACACTAAATCCTAAATCAATTATAACTAATAATGAGAAAAATGATAGATGTAGTTTCGTCTTGAGAATTTTTTAGTTTATTTAATTGGTTAAACCAAATCAACTACAATTAATTATAATTAATTATTACTATATCAAGTGTATGATCTGAGGCGAAATTAATCATATTAATTATTAAATACATGATTTATGCTTACATATAACTTTGCGTTTCCATTACTATATAATATTCTTCATGCCTTTCATTTTTTTAGAATGATATTTAATTTTTCTTTCACTTTTTTAGAATATTAAAATAATATTTTGTATTCTATTTTCTATCATCTTTATTTTTTTCTATATTTTATAAATTTTTTATTTATCATTTTTTATGTTTTGTATAATAATTTTTTTATCAAGTAGTTTAATATTTTGCCATATTTAAAAAAAAAAGAAATTGAATTCTATCTATATGAAAGTTGTTTGAGTGTTTTATTCAATTTTTTTATACTAAATTATATTTAGTATTTTTATTTTACAGATTTGAAGTCCTTCATTATATTATATTGGTGTTTAGTCATTTATTTTATCAGTTATAACTAATTCATTATATGACAATTCAATTTGATTAGTTAACGTATTACGCTTTTTAATTTAATTTATTTGGTACTAACATGTAATTGGTAAAACAAATGATAAATAAGTCTGACAAAAATTAGTAAATAAAGCAATAAAATCATAGAAGGTTAAACTGTTAATTTTATATATCATGTTACAATTATATTATATTTACGGATATCAATTATTTTCTATTTGTATTACTTTTTTTTATTATTTTATATTATCTTTTATCCAAGAAAAAGAATCTGTTTGTAAAATTAACTCAAAAAATTAATAATAATCAATACTAATTAACTCAAAAAATAATTAACTCAAATAACAATAAAATAAAAAAATTAACAATAAAAAAACCATCAACTCAGAACAAACTTTAAATTGCACCTACCTAATTTAACATTATTTAATTTTTAATTATACTAAATTAATATAACAAACTCTAATAACACACTTTATTAAAAAATTTAATAAAGTAATTAATAAAATCCTAAACAAACAAAAAAAATTGAAAAAAGAAACAAAAATTATAAAAAATTATCTCTAACGATAATTGGAGGATGGTGGAAGTGTGATAATGACAGAAAGTGACAGTAAAATCTACGGTGGTGAAACTAGGGTTGAATAGTATAATGAACAACAACAAAAATGAACAACAAACATACATTTGACGCGGTGTACCTTAGCTGCGATGACGACCTCCAATGACAAGAGATACTAGCAATGGAGATAGAGATTTTTCACGGAGACTCTAGCAGTAGTGACGGCGACGTGCTGATCTGCAACGACAACAGGACTACGCTGAAGCGACGGTAGCTCCAATTGGTGGTACAGTCAGGGACGAGTCTAGAAATATTATTATAAGGGGCCAATAACATATATAATATTAAAAAATTATGCAAAAAATTATATAATATAAGATGTATTGCAAAAATATGCTGATAGAGAATATATTTTAAAGTAAAAAAATATGTGTTTACTTTTTACTAACGAAATGGCGATTTTTCGTATCATAAAATTCATCGGTAATAGAATCTGTGTCAAATTTTTAACAATTTTTTTCAATATAATTAAAATACAATTAGTAAGAAATTCAGCTTTCATTTTGTTTTTGAGTCATTCTTCACAATATTCATAGCTGAAAAAGATTTTTCTAACAGTTGAAATGGAGAGAATTAATACCAAATGTATCAAGAAAAACGATTACAAGAAGAAAAAGAATTTATTTTATGGGATTTAAAAAATTTTATTTAATTAAAAAATATTAGTAATAATATCTTTTGCAGATTTTTTAATACTGTTACTTACTTATTAGATATTAGAAATTATTAATATTTAGGATGGATTGGACTTTTATTTATATTAGACTAAATATTAAATATTTTTTAAAAAAATTAAATCATACTTAACAACTTATTACTATTAATTTTTAAAAAAAAAAAACATGTCCGTCCGTGGATGCAACAACGTTCTTCAATGAAGGAGATACAAAAAAGAAAAAGAGAAGAGAGGGTTTGCAGAAGTAAGCTAAAGAGATTTTACATTGAATTTTATCACAAATTTGTCATAGAATTTATTGGTGAAAAATTTAACGGTAAGATGTTCGCTGTTACTTAAACGTCATGTTTTACTAAATTGTGCTACTATTGAAAATTTTTGACAAAAATCTGAACTAAATGACGCTAATAAAATTAATTTCTGTACTTCTATTTACCGTTGGATTTAGTTACAGAATTTTAAATAAAATAGTAACTTATTTGAGAGACGAATTTTTACTAATAATCGTCGAGAAATCCATCGCTAAATTCACTAGTAATATCTATCACTAAATCGTGTTACCATTGAAAATTTTTGACGAAAATTCGAGCTAAATTTGACGCTAATAAAATTAATTTTCGTGTCTCAATTTACCGTTAAATTTAGTTATAAAATTTTAAATGAAATGGTAACTTATTCGAGAGACAAATTTTTACTAATAACCTTTGAAAAATCTGTCAGCTAAATTCGCTAATAATATCTAACAATAAATTTAACAGTATTAAGTATATATCTTGTAGTATAATATTGACTAGTATTTAATAATATTTTTTTAAATAAAATACTATATCCAAATTTAAAGTGTAGTGTTGTTTGCATTTTTATTGTTAAGTAATGTTTTTGTGTAATATTAAAAACTTAAAATGCTACATCATATATGTTGTATTCTTTATAGTTTAGAGTGTCACGATTCTCAAACATCACGATACTTTTTAAAATTTTTAATTGCTGCAATTAGTTTTATACTTTTTTTTTCTTTATAAACGTGAATGAGTTAGAAAAGATATGAGTAAAGAATTATTGCTCAATCATCATGAACCTTACATACATTTTTTATTTGTGTTTGGCTGTACAAGTTTAGATATGAAAAGCAAATTAGAAGGTAGGCTATCGCGAATGAAAGAATATAAAATTAAAGAAGAAGAAAGACGTGGGATCCATGTGGTTCAAAAGAAAGACATTTGCTTCCACTGCATAGGGACAGTGCAGTTCCTGTTAGGGTTTGCTAACCTTCCAGAATAATCTTTTTCATTCCGAAATTGAATCTTCAAGTCTTCGCAACGGGGACTCATTTCCACATCCGACACCCATATTTCACCGTAATAGATTGCCTCAACCTTAATCTGCATCCCGAAATTAAGAGACCCATCTTTCACCCTATCTTTCTCTATCTCCTCCACCAAACTATCCGTCGTCGTCCTCTCGAAGTTCAAGCGCAGTTTGACGTACTCCCCTTTGTCCAAATAAAAAGGGTACGACGAAGCGGAAGAAAGAACATCTTCGGGGTTGGTTTTGTAGAATAGGGTGAAATCAATGGTTCTGAAGTAAATGGATGAGACGTTGGTGTTGATGATGGTAAACTTTGCGTGCCACGTGGCACCGTTGGAGAGGTACATGGAATTGATGGTAAAAACGGGTGGAACAGGGTCCTGGGTGGGTGTCCCTAAGCTCCTATAGATAGGCAAGAAGATGAGAACGATGAAGACGGTTATGCCGAAGATGTCTTGAATCGTCTCGCATGTTCTTTCATACAATGTCTCGTCCTCCAAGCAGTAATATTTTGGCAACACCGGGGCTTTGGGTTCCACGGCAATTGACAAGCCTTCATCTTCTTCATCTTCATCATCATGTTGGGTTTCTGATTGAGGCAAAGGGGAAAACCTGTAAGCATGGTCTCGCTCGTTTTGGGGCTCGCCGGAGGCCATGCTTATTGCCTCCTTCATGAATACGGCCGTACCAAGGGGAGGAGAAAACAAATGCAGAGAGATACAACAATAATAGCTAATTAATAGCTATATATGAGAGGCGTTATTTGTAGAAATTCGTATAGTAATTACCCAGACCAACATGTTTAAACAATGTGAATAACTATAGTCCAGTAATAATAATTAGTTTCTTACAGCTAGTTAATATTAATTAATGTGGGACATTATATATATAATGCGGTTTGTAGGTGGCAATTGTTGTTTGGTAATTAATTACAATGGCTAGCCTCCATTGATCAATCCTATCTGTAGCTGATACGTGGACAGGTGTAGCTCTAATGATTTTTGTTTTCAAGTTGCTAATAATGACAGTAAATTATTGGTTAACCACACATGGGAAATATAGTTTAGCGTGATAAGAATTAAAAAATATCATGAATTTGTTCTAGAATAAAATTTAAAGTAAAAAAATTCAACCCAGAATCTGTGTAGGGCATTTTCTTATAAAAAATTTGTTCCTAATAATTCAAATGAAAGGTTAAGTTAAAAAAGTCAGGTAATATATTAGCATCTACAGTTTAATCTGTGTTTAACTAATTTGATCTAATTTATTATAAAATAGACACAAATTTAAATTTTTATAAAAGTCTTAAATTATTAATTTATTAAATTTAGATTTATTAATTAATCTTATTAGTCTGTCCAAGTCATATCAGACTAAATAGTATGCCAAACTTAATACTTTAAGAAAAATCTATAACAAACTATATATAAACTAAACTCAAACTAATTAACTACATGATAGATCATATCCGTTAAGAACAAAGCCAAGCCTATTTTCACCCTTATACGAAAGTAAGGATTGATCTATGGAATTCAACTATATACAGCATCAAGCATAATAAAAGAGAAGGATATATCATCAAGGGAGCTATTTATCTTTTATTTATTATGCATATCAGAGCAAACATCGATAAGTTCAAAACCTTTATTATTAAACAGATTTCCAAAGGAAAAAAAAAAAAAACCACTTATATCATCTTTGTATTTTCCTCATATTTGGGCCATTAATTAAGACTTAATTCCTTTTTCTAGACTCACTAAAATTGAGCTAGTATGTCCACTCCTTAGGCAATCCCATAAGATCAGGAGGAGAAGGAATAGTAGTATTTTCCTGCCCTTCCATTTGCTGCTTCACCACTTCATCATCGTTTTTGTTTACGCGTTTCCAGATTCCTGCCATAAAACCAAAGATAATTAGTGATGAATAATCCTCTTTCAGGATATCACTGTTACTATATTATTTATTTACTTTTTTTTTTTGTAAAAGTGTTAATATATTATTTGTGGTTGGAGATATGTCAGACGTCTCATTAATTGAAATTATTATATTTTTTAAAAAAAATCTATAAAAACTTATGATCAAATTTTAAATACATTGGTGAACGAAGCGTTTTCGCCATTTTTATACAAATAAAGCTACAATAATAAACCCCTTTATGTAAGCAAACATTTGGGTAATAATGTCTATGCATGATATTCATCACAAATATTGCAATTAATTTGGATAAATTGGAGTTCTAACAAATGATTTATAGTCAGGTTAGTAAAGGGACGGAATTTTGTACAATCAATTTAACTCATCTAAATCTTGATGATTTCACTCCAGCAACATTGTTTGATATTTTCTGGCCGGATCAAGATCTTTTTTTAAAAAATTGATAAATGGTAAAATGAGTTGTTAAAATTATTTTTAAATTAAAACAATAAGATACATATTTTATAAAATTATAAAATAATGATAATTACTGTTTTTGATGTGTCAATTAAAAAAAATAATTCTTAATAAAAGGAAAGAATAGTCAAATAATTTTTATACATAAAGTATTTGATAATTTAATAATAAAATTGTGTATCAAAGCAAATATATTAAATAGAATAGTACAAATAAATTAAAGTAGGTAAAGAAAAAGAAAAGTTAAACGCGGTAATATGAAATGACGAGAACACTAACCTTTGCAACGGGTGAGTTTGTTATTATGGTTGGTGTGTGACTTTTGAATTGGAAGTGGAGGATGATGGGTTGAAGAATGAGGAGGAGGAAGAAACACACCAGTGCCCCGGCTACCTGATGAGTCAGAGAAGGAGCCACTTGTCTGCGGTTTTCCATTTACCTACACATTGAAACCATTCATATTCATTGTGTTTATATATATTTTTTTTTTAAAGATAGAAAAATTCAAACTAGCGACTTTTTAAGTAATTATAAAAAGGCTATGTTATTTAAGTTATAATTCATTGGGTATTGTGTTTATATATTTTCATATATATTCCAAAAATATTTTACAATATTCAGGAAAATAGATGAATATACGGAATTACACGAGTGATGTTAAATCTATGAGAAAGTTTTTGAGTCAACGTTCCACAATTAAAGTCAATATTTAATACAAGAAAAAATATTAAAAATCTTATAAATAAGAATATTTAAAATTCAAACTTAACAGAAATTTATTTTTAGTAAGTTTTATGTTAAATTTATTTAATAATTTGTTATATGTTGACTGAAATTGATTGTCATAGAATTAATGTTCCTATATTAGTCTAAATAAATATTATTAAACAATAAATACAAATATAAAATTACACGTTAAAAATAGAAAAATATAACTTAAATGGATAGAAATAATAAAATTATGCTTTAATCAAATTAGTATTTAGTGTTAAAAACAATATATTATTGCCTACCCGAAACAAGATTATTATTCAAAAGGCAATATAATTAATATTCTACAAATTATTTAAAATTAATATTTGAGATCTAAGTTATATATTGTATAGCACCACTTTTAAGTATAACTTTTTAAATAAAATAGTTATAATTTATAATATATAATAACTACAATTAATTATGTGATTAGTCATTTTATAAAATATATATGAAAATATAAAATATACATAAAAAATAAATTAAATATTATCTATATTTATATACAAATATATAGCAATTAATTTAAGAAAAATTTCTAATATGCACATAATATTTTTGTAATAATTATTATGTGTATAAAGTAAAAAAAATTGTTTCATATTACATATACCAAAAGATGGAATAAATATCACTAATTTCCCTTCATTATTTAATATATATAACGATGAATATAATGAATAAAGGAGTGAAGCAATAATGCAAGCCAAAAACGCCAAAAATGAAGGTTAAGCGAAACAAGGAGAACAGAACAATTGATTTCCGGATAATATGGCCTAATAAAGGCCTTAAAAAAAAGAAGAAATTAAAGAAAGAGAATATGACCATCTAGTGCATGTTCTGGTTTGGTTATTGGCTTTAAAATACCTGAAGGGGTTGAGGGCGTTGAGGCGGTGAGATGGGATGAATCGTCAGCGGAGGCAGTGGCTGATGAGTTGGCGTAAAACATTGATAACTGTAAATGCAAGGTGTAACTCCACTAAAACCACCAGATGGTGGTGGTGGTGGTGGTAGCGGCAGAATTTGTGCTACCGGCAGAAGAGGTGCTGGTGTAATAGTCCAAACAATTTGTCCAGCTGCTGCTAGCGGCGGTGTCAGAATTATAGCTCCCTATGAAACCAATCACAAAACAAATTAAAGAAAGAAAAAAATAAATAAATAATTCGCGCCTACGCAGTATAGCAACTCAGCTCATTTTTTTGCTGTGTCTTGAAAGAGGAGAGAAAAAGAGAGAAGGAAGCAAACCTGTGGATACGGTGGTGGTGGTGGTGGTGGTGGTGGTGGTGGTAGTGTCGGAACAGGGTTTGATATGCGAGAAAAGTGTTGTGGTGGTGGGAGTGGCTCCGCCATATTCATCAGGTCTTTGGAAAACAAGGTGCGCGAACAGCACTCACTCACTCACATATAAAGCTGGGAACCAAATACAATTTCACACCTTCAATTCTTCAATTATTATTATTATTATTATTATATTTTTTATTTTTTATTTGAGTTAATACTAGTTAATTTTTTTATTGGATTTTTCATATTTTCTAATACTTAATTAATTATTAGGAATAATAGAATTTCATTTTTATTTAATTTTAATAGAATAAAATTTACTGTTAAAAAATTTAGATCAATCTTTTCTAAAATAAAAACGTCAATAAAGTGAGTGACTAATACTATTGAATCAAGATAATAGACTAATACATAATATAAATTATAAATTTAAGAATAATTAATTCTTTATCTTTTCACTTTAT
>NC_029781.3:100622019-100624503 GCF_000817695.3 Arachis duranensis
AACTACCAAAATTATTATTTGTATAAAATATATTAAAGTATAAAATACATATTAAAAATAAATTAAAAAAATATTTATTTATACATAAATATATAATAATTTATTTTTTATATGTATATGATATTTTTGTATTAAATATTATAATGAATCAATTAAATTATGTTTTATGTTATCAAATAATAGAAAAAACAAATTGACTTAATATACTAAAAATGATAAATTATTTATATAACTCATAAACTCAACTCTTCCTAAAAAAATTAAGAATATCTAGGCATATTAATGCCACTTTTTAATTTTGTTATGGAGATTAGAATGGGGTAGGATTCCGATATGGAGAGTAGACGTGTTTTACCTGCCTGTAGTGTCAGCGATGGAGTAATCGGACGGTGCGAATTGGAGCTGACAAATCACACGGTCCGAGTTCCTCGTGACAAAACAAATGGTCTGAGTTGTTCCTCTCCAACCACGTGTTGCATACGTGTTGCATACGTGTTGCTCTCATAAACAGTGCCCTTTTAACCCCACACCCCCTTCATTGCATGCACATCCACGCCCTCCGAGTCACTTTCTCCTTCATTCCCACCCAGCATCCATTCCTTCTTCTTCTTCCTCTTTGAACGCTGTCTGCTTCATTTACTTCACTCAAAAAAAATTTAAAATGTCAAAGAAACAAAAATCTAAAAATGTTGATCGTCCTGAACTTCACATTGTAAAATATCTCAACCATTTTAATTATGTAAGTTTATTTCACTATAAGAAAATGGAACATTTGTAACAAAAAATTTGTATCAAATTTAAAATTGTTACAAATTACAGTTTTTTCGTAACAATAATTAATTATTGTTACAAAATAAGAATATTTTGTAACAACGTGATTGCTTTTGTTACAAATTATGTTGGCTTTCGTATCAAATCGTTGTTTTGTTGCAAAATGTTATAATATTTTGTAACAAAAGATTATATTGTTGCAAAAATTCATAACATTTTGTAACAAAATATCTATTTGTTTCAAAAGCTCTAAATATTTTGTAAAAAAAAATTAATTTGTCACAAAATACTATATTTTTTTAACAAGTTATTTATTTGTCACAAAATTCAAAGATTTTTTGTAAAACATACAGTAATATTAACTTTAAACTATATATTATTGATGCCAAGTCTCTGTATAATCGTAAATTCAAATAAAGTACTAAATAAAAAAAAATATAAATAACTTGTGTTAAACAATATCAATTCATAATTCTTTTAAATAATTTGTTTAATTTTAATTTGGTCAATATTTTAAATTAATAAAACAATTTTTCCATCATACATTTATAATTTAATTTCTATAAGAGAAAAACTTTCTTGTTAATACTTATTATTGATTACTAAGTTGACTCAAATTTTACTAATATTAAATACTATAATATTATGTATATACAAAAAAATCAACTACCAAAATTATTATTTGTATAAAATATATTAAAGTATAAAATACATATTAAAAATAAATTAAAAAAATATTTATTTATACATAAATATATAATAATTTATTTTTTATATGTATATGATATTTTTGTATTAAATATTATAATGAATCAATTAAATTATGTTTTATGTTATCAAATAATAGAAAAAACAAATTGACTTAATATACTAAAAATGATAAATTATTTATATAACTCATAAACTCAACTCTTCCTAAAAAAGTTAAGAATATCTAGGCATATTAATGCCACTTTTTAATTTTGTTATGGAGATTAGAATGGGGTAGAATTCCGATATGGAGAGTAGACGTGTTTTACCTGCCTGTGGTGTCAGTGATGGAGTAATCGGACGGTGCGAATTGGAGCTGACAAATCAGACGGTCCGAGTTCCTCGTGACAAAACAAATGGTCTGAGTTGTTCCTCTCCAACCACGTGTTGCATACGGGTTGCATACGTGTTGCTCTCATAAACAGTGCCCTTTTAACCCCACACCCCCTTCATTGCATGCACATCCACGCCCTCCGAGTCACTTTCTCCTTCATTCCCATCCAGCATCCATTCTTTCTTCTTCTTCCTCTTTGAACGCTGTCTGCTTCATTTACTTCACTCAAAAAAAATTTAAAATGTCAAAGAAACAAAAATCTAAAAATGTTGATCGTTCTGAACTTCACATTGTAAAATATCTCAGCCATTTTAATTATGTAAGTTTATTTCACTATAAGAAAATGGAACATTTGTAACAAAAAATTTGTATCAAATTTAAAATTGTTACAAATTACAGTTTTTTCGTAACAATAATTAATTATTGTTACAAAATAAGAATATTTTGTAACAACGTGATTGCTTTTGTTATAAACTATGTTGACTTTCGTATCAAATCATTGTTTTGTTGCAAAATGTTATAAATTTTTGCAACAAAAGATTATATTGTTGCAAAAATTTATAACATTTTGTAACAAAATATCTATTTGTTTCAAAATTACTAATCCCAATAATTTCTATATATATATA
>NC_029781.3:100624801-100652698 GCF_000817695.3 Arachis duranensis
AATTTGTTTAATTTTAATTTGGTCAATATTTTAAATTAATAAAACAATTTTTCCATCATACATTTATAATTTAATTTCTATAAGAGAAAAACTTTCTTGTTAATACTTATTATTGATTACTAAGTTGACTCAAATTTTACTAATATTAAATACTATAATATTATGTATATACAAAAAAATCAACTACCAAAATTATTATTTGTATAAAATATATTAAAGTATAAAATACATATTAAAAATAAATTAAAAAATATTTATTTATACATAAATATATAATAATTTATTTTTTATATGTATATGATATTTTTGTATTAAATATTATAATGAATCAATTAAATTATGTTTTATGTTATCAAATAATAGAAAAAACAAATTGACTTAATATACTAAAAATGATAAATTATTTATATAACTCATAAACTCAACTCTTCCTAAAAAAGTTAAGAATATCTAGGCATATTAATGCCACTTTTTAATTTTGTTATGGAGATTAGAATGGGGTAGGATTCCGATATGGAGAGTAGACGTGTTTTATCTGCCTGTGGTGTCAGCGATGGAGTAATCGGACGGTGCGAATTGGAGCTGACAAATCAGACGGTCCGAGTTCCTCGTGACAAAACGAATGGTCTGAGTTGTTCCTCTCCAACCACGTGTTGCATACGTGTTGCTCCCATAAACAGTACCTTTTTAACCCCACACCCCCTTCATTGCATGCACACCCACGCCTTCCGAGTCACTTTCTCCTTCATTCCCACCCAACATTCATTCCTTCTTCTTCTTTCTCTTTGAACGATGTCTGCTTCATTTACTTCACTCAAAAAAAATTTTAAATGTCAAAGAAACAAAAATCTAAAAATGTTGATCATCTTGAACTTCACATTGTAAAATATCTCAGCCATTTTGATTATGTAAGTTTATTTCACTACAAGAAAATGAAACATTTGTAACAAAAAATTTGTATCAAATTTAAAATTGTTACAAATTACAGTTTTTTCGTGACAATAATTAATTATTGTTACAAAATAAGAATATTTTGTAACAACGTGATTGCTTTTGTTACAAATTATGTTGGCTTTCGTATCAAATCGTTGTTTTGTTGCAAAATGTTATAATATTTTGTAACAAAAGATTATATTGTTGCAAAAATTCATAATATTTTGTAACAAAATATCTATTTGTTTCAAAAGCTCTAAATATTTTGTAAAAAAAAATTAATTTATCACAAAATACTATATTTTTTTAACAAGTTATTTATTTGTCACAAAATTCAAAGATTTTTTGTAACTAATAAAAAATTTTGTTTCAACATATTAAATGCAAGACTTCAAATTTTTAAAAATTAATATAATAATTTATTATATTTATTTAAGATTTTATATTCAAAAATTTATTTTACTAAAAATATTTAAGTCAAATTAATGATACTTTAAATTTAAAATTATTTTAAAAATTAAATAATAAGTCATTTATGATGTCTCTTTGTTGTTCTAGCATGAAGGTACGGAGAGCTTCATCAAATGAAGGAGATGGAGGAAGACTGATTTATTGTTTTATGCAACTTGGAATTCAAAACACTCATTTCAACTTGTCTAACTAGCCTAATCACTCAACTATTGTTGCTTAGTCCATTAATCCTTGTGGGATCGACATTCACTCACCTGAGTTATTACTTGGTACGAACTGGTGCACTTGTTGATTAGTTTGTGGTATTGAAAAGCTGCACCATCAAACTTTTGGGATACAGTGTCCGCCACACTCATGGGATATAGTGGCCGCCGTGTTTCCTGGGATAAAGTATTCCCACACTCTTGGACTATAGTGTCCGTCACACTCATGGGATATAATGTCCGTCACACTCATGGGATATAATGCCTGACACACTTCCCAAGGTAAAGTGCTCCTAAACTCTTCAGTTATAGTATCCGTCACCCTCTTGGGATATAGTGCCCGCCACACTCAAAGGATATAGTGCCCGACACACTTTACAAACAAGAGAAAATGAGTACCCCACTCCCTAACATTCTGAGTTTTTGGATAATTAAATTTATTATATTATTGATGATTTTTTTTAAAAAAAAATTATTTTATTGAAAGTAATTAAATAAAAACTTTATGATACTTTGAATTTAAAAATAATAGGTAAAGGACATTTTCGTCCCTTACCTTTTTTTTACGGACATTTTCGTCCTCAAAGAATGGAAAATACATTCAAGTTCCTGACCTCTGAAAAACGTGGACATTTATATCCTTCCGTTGAATTCAGCCGTTTGTATTGAACGGAAAAGGATGAGCTGGCAGAGGTGGCGCTGAGGTGACCGTAACGGAGTACAGGTAGCATGGAGCATTTCGTAACAAGACGTATAAGTCCCTGTTACGAAATGATCCATGCCACCTATCCTCCGTTACGCCCACCTCAGCGCCACCTCTGCCAGCTCATCCTTTTTCGTTAAGTGCAAACGGCTGAATTCAACGGAAGGACATAAATGTCCACGTTTTTCAGGGGTCAGGGACTTGAATGTATTTTTCATTCCTTGAGGACGAAAATGTCCGTGAA
The DNA here is from genome assembly GCF_000817695.3 of Arachis duranensis. NCBI lineage: Eukaryota > Viridiplantae > Streptophyta > Magnoliopsida > Fabales > Fabaceae > Arachis > Arachis duranensis. The sequence continues at coordinate 100,627,356 of NC_029781.3, forward strand.
AAAAAAGGTTAGGGACGAAAATGTCCTTTACTCTAAAAATAATTAGGAGAAATTATCTTTTTTGTGATTGAAAAATAAAAAAGAATTGTACGATTCAATTTAAGTAATTTCTATTATAAATAAATTATGTTTTATTTTATTCATTTACACTCTTAGAGATTAATTTATTAGAAATGATTAGATTAATTTTTATAAATATTTTAAGTTTAAGTCAATTAATATTTATGTATAATTTTTATTATAATTAGTTATTTTATATAAATTGAAATTAAAGTTATGATAAAAAAATAATGAAAGGTCATATAATTTAATTTAGGTAATTGATATTTTGAATGTAACCGTATTTTATAAAATGTAATTAGTATATTTACTTTATAATTTAAAATAAAAATAATATCAGAAACCTAATTCTCAAATTGAGAAACCTAACCCTAAAACCCCCCTTTCAGCTTCGCATAACAGCCGTCAACACACATACCCCTTACAGCGGAGAAGAGAGAAAGAGAAAGAGAGGGATCTGAGAGAACAGAGGAGAAGGTGGAGGGCTGCTGCCTCGCCGCCGCCGCTGTCGCACGCATCGCCACTCCGTGGAGCCGCACCTTGCTGCCGGTCTGCCATCGAACTGCCGCAGGCGTTGTCACCGCGGAGAGAGGGAGTAACGCATTGAAGAGAGGAGGAGGAAGGAGACCCGTGCACTGTCGGAGCCAATGTCACCCAGTCGCCGCTGTTCTCCGTTCAAGCCTCTGCCAAGTCACCGTCGATGAAGCTTCTACCACCGCCGAGAATCGCGAGCAGACGCATAGAGGGAGGAAGATGCAGGGAGAAGAAGGAGGCGTTGTTCGAGTTGCTGTGCCCAGTTGCCTTCCGCGGAGCCACCGCCGTCGATTGTCACTGGGGAACTACCGCCGTGCCTCTTGTCACTGGAATCACGGACTAGAGAGAAGGGGTTGCCTCTTCTATTGCTGCTGCTTCGTTCTTTTATCGTAAGCGATCTCTGTTTTCAGTTCCATTGAATTCATTTCTATTTTCGATTCCATTGAGTTTGAATTCTCCATTTTGCTGTTATTAATAATTGTAATGTTATTAAGTTTGGATTATTGCTGTGAATGTGACTGATTTTGTTGTTATGAGGATTAATTGGTAGATTTAAGCTTGGATTGAGGTTGTGAAAATGTGATTGGTGTGGTGTTGAGACTATTTTGATTTGAGGCTGTGATTTGTGAATAATGATTTTAATTGTTTGAAAGTGACTAATTACTCGAATTCCTGGTTACACTGATTTCTTGATTTAGTTGTGAAATTGAAATTTATTTGATGATGGTAGATATTGTTAAAAGATTGTTTGAGAAATTATTGGTTATTGGATATGTTAATTTGAGAAATTATTGGTTTCTGATAGATCTCTGATAAGAACAGGTTTGGATTGGTCTATAGGAGGAGAGGTAAGGAGTAGATAAACTGAATTTTCATTGCTTTCACTACTTAGTTCATAATTGTTGCTGGTTGGCTGCTGGTTAGCTCCTTTAAGCTAGTTTAGCAGGTTAGGAACAAGCATTCTAGGCTTAACTGTTGCATATAAATACTGGGGTTTAGTTGGTTTTAGTTAGATAATTTTTGTTCAGTTTGGTAGTTCAGGAGAAGGAAACTTTCTCCAGAGTTGGTTAGATCTAATAGTGTACTTCAATAAGGGATTGTGAAAATCTCCTATTTTCTGCTGGACACTATCAATCTCAAATGCTAATCTGTCCTAAACCTGTGATGTGCAGTGTATCGATCCTTGGCTTCATAGGAAAACATCATGCCCGGTGTGCAAGTCATCTATCACCTAATTTACCGCTGGTTTCAGATGGATAATTTCTTATTCTACTACAGAATGTTGGCTGTCCCATTTTGGTCTGAGGTATAGCAATAGATGATAATATATTTTCATTAGTTGATAAGTAATAGAAATGCTTCCTTTTTTCAGTATGCTGTTACTATCTGGCCTGTTAGATATATAAAAAGTGAATACAAAGGGTCTAGAACTTAAAGTTGGTGTTTTGTTTCTAAACTGCTCTGAGATATGATTCATTTTGCGGTATGCATATATAGGTAACTATTCTGATTCATGGTCTTGTAAGATGTAATTGATCACTTGTAGGTCCTAATGAAGTCTGCCAAACCAGTGGCAAGTCTGAAGGCCGCAGTTTTTTCCCCATGACAGATGAGTTACAAATATATCTGGTTGATGGGGCTATACAGGTATATACTGGGATTTAGACTTAGTAAATTTGTATCACACTATTAAGGGCTTGCTTGCTTTTCTACTTTTTGGAGGCATGCTACTGTTCGCATATAATATCTTGTGATTCCTAGTACAGTTTCATGAAACTAGTCATCACATCACATTTATGATTTATCTCACGTTACTTGATGAACAAACCCTTTAATTTACTTGATTATGTGCTCTACACATACATGTGTATTACTTGTTTTGGCATTTTGAATTGTTGAGAAGTGAATACAAACTTGCTTGTTTTGAAAATTTAGAAACTTTCTGAACTTAAGGAACTTTTGACTATGCACCTAACTTTTTGTTTTGTTTTTTTTTTATTTACAGGAGTGCTGAAATGGTGACCACATGCTACTTTGAGAGCTCAAGAATATTTTGATTCATAGTGACACTAATCTATGTTAGAACTTTTAACTTTTGGTTGAACTTTTATGTTAGAACTTTTATGTTTTTGTTGAACTAATCAATGTACTCACTAGCTAATGTTATTTTGTTTCAAGACAATTTTAGCTAAAAGGATCTTATTTAACTTATGTATGTTTTTGCATATTATATACATGTAAACTTGCTTATTAAAATCGTTAATATATTAGTTAATTTAAAAAATAATTTAGTAAATTATGCATGTAATTTGTAATTAAAAAAACTTGTTACAAAATAATTAATTTGTTTTCGTAATTAAAGAAAAAAATGTTACAAAATCATGTTACATTTTGTAACAAAATCTTTTGATAGGAAAAAAATTGACTGTCATGAAAAATACCTTCAAGATCAAAATTTGTTACCACTTTTTTAACAGCTTCTGGTTTTTTGTATCAGAAAAAATTGTTACAAAATATGGTATTGAATTGTAACAGTTCCATTTTTCGTTACAAAAATTTTTTGTAACGGGACTTGCTGCAATGGACCCTTTTTTTGTTACAAAAAACTTTTGTTTCAAAATTTTGACGTTTTGTAACAATATTTTTTGTTACAAATGCGCCTTTTTCTTGTAGTGTTTGTTAAATTTTTTTATATTTTAAAATTATAATTATTATTTTTAGAAATTTAATTATAATTATTGTTGTTATAAGTTGAATTGAAGAAGATATATGTGACTTAATTATTATTTTTATTGATAAAAATTTAGAAATATATGTTTAAATAAAGTGTAAATGTAGTTGATTCTTGTTTAGAATTTTTTGTAATATAATAGATTAGTAATAAAAAATACTATTTTAGAATTTTTTGCAATAATATTAGAAGTTATAATTAAGTAGTTGGCTGTTATAATTAAGTTTAGAAATTTAAGAATATATGTTTAAATAATAATTAGAAATATCTATGTTTAAATGTAGTTAATTTTTGTTTAGATTTTTTTGTAATATAATAGATTAGTAATAAAAAATACTTGTATAGAATTTTTTGTAATAATATTAGAAATTATAATTAAGTAGTTAACTGTTATAATTAATTTTAGAAATTTAGGAATATATGTTTAAATAATAGTTAGAAATATGTGTGTTTAAATGTAATTAATTCTTGTTTAGAATTTTTCTCAATATAATAGATTAGTATTAAAAATGACTTGTTTAGAATTTTTTATAATAATTTTAGAAAATATAATTAATTAGTTAACTGTTATAATTAATTTTAAAAATTATAATTTTATAAAGCATAATAATTTTTCGTAACAATAGATAAACTAAATCGGTGTATAATTTTTTGAAATAATGTTGATCATTTTGATTAATAATTAGGATCTGTAAAGTATAATGTATTTACATTTTCGGTAATAATTATTTATTTATTGTTAGCCTTTTAATTGACAGAAATATGTTATTGTAGTTGAGGTTTTAATATTATTACTGTAGAATATTATTAGTTAAACAGAAATTGAAAGTATCTATTAATTATTATTATTTGTAGTAAGTTAGAAATAAGCTCTAGGAATATTAATTAAATTTAGAAGTTAAAATATTATTACTTAGTAAATTGGATTCAGTAAAATTATTTGTTTTAATTAGATTTTTTAAAATTATCTATGATAGTTGTGGAATTTCAATTAATATTTGCTATGCTTTTGTAGAATTCACAGATATTGACATGTGATCACTCTGTCCCTCCGGATCGATACAATGAGAGGATGGAAGAGCATTTACGATCTACTGATTTTTACCATGTGGCCCAGATTGGAGTAGTCCAATATCAGAAAGTACTCGTAAATACTCTAGTCAAAAGGTGGCACCCGGACACACATATCTTTCACCTTCCTGTTGGTGAATGTGCCATGACACTGGAAGACGTGGCTATGATTCTCGGTCTTCCGACGGATGATCTTCCAGTCACAAGAATGACTCTGAGTAGTTTTGAAGCCTTAGAGATGGAGTGTCTACACCAATTTGGGGTTGCATCGAGAAGTCGAACTGTAGACGAAGCTGCATAAAACTGACGTGGCTACAGAATTTAAAAGAACGGTTACAGTTGACTGATGAAAGCAGTATACAGGTATATGTGAAGTACCACATTATGTTGTTGATCGGTACGATCTTGTTTGGAGACAAGTCTGGGGAATCTGTGCACTGGAAGTTTCTGCCTCTGCTCCGTGATTTTGCTAGTACCGGACAGTACAATTGGGGATCAACATGCCTAGTACGGGGCGTTATGCAGGGCATCACATTTTGACTATAAGAAAATTGATGGTCTGCTAACACTTCTGCTCGGTTGGGCTTGGATTCGCCTACCATATCTAGCGCCGGTTCCTAGAAAACCCCGCAGTTTTTCGCTTGCAAACAGCAAGTAACATTATCTTACATTTACCCCGTATCTTCATATTTAGAATCCATTTGTGTTAATGAAACAAGTTATATTAGGTGGCGTAACTGCGAGCGTGGAGACCGACTCATTCATTTCGACTGATGCAGTAGACAAACAGGTATAATCACGTTCTTACTGAGTTTCTCATGGCTCCACAGCATCCCTTAGATATTTACATGTACTAGTACCGTTCAAAATATGGCAATCACTTGAACTTGTCGGATCTTGTGATTAATTAAAGTGTATACAGGTGAGGCATGTACTCCAAGTGAGACAGGCAAAGGCTACAATCTCAGGGTTGATCCACCACGTCGTAGTGCTAGTCGATACACTCCATTTGTGTTCAATAAGGCTTTTGCAGGTATGATGCCTTGAATTTTCTCAAGAAGTTCGACTCTATATGCCTGATGCAAAACATGTGGAAAGCTCTAGGAGGTGACCAAGCTCCGTTACTGCGTGCCACAGCTGCATTTATGGATTCGTGTTGGTCCATCCCACACCATCCCGAGTAACATGTTGTCGCAGGTTACTAAAAAAAAAAAAGTATCATGCATCAGAAGTCTCTCCCTCCACAATAGTAAATGCAATTGAGATGATATTGTTGTTACCATCCTTTGAAACAACCACTAACAGGCAACCCTTATACTTTCCGTACAAGTGAGTCTCATCCACCTGGACAAATGGCTTACAATGTCTGAATGCTCTAATGCAGGGGTAAGAGCTCCAGAAGACTCGATGCAATACCCGGATATCACTTACCAAATCATCGCCTTGATATGCAGGCATAATCTCAAAATGGACGACAGATGATGGCTCTTTATGACACATGGCCTCAAACCATATGGGCAACGCTTCGTACGATACTTCCTAGCCTCCAAATATTTTTTCTACTGACTTTTGCTTAGCCAACCAAACTTTCCGATAACTGATGGTGTAGTTGAACTTCGATTTCACTTTTGTAATAACTGATTTTATCTTTAACGAGGGGTCAGGCTCAACCAACGGTTTTATGGCATCTACAATTGTATTCGTATTCAGCTTCGAATGATCCTGAGAAATGGTAGCTCTAGTACAAGGATGACTGCCATTATACCTCCTTATAACCCAACAGTACTTTCTGCTGATCATGCTAACTCTGATAAGTCAATCACACCCTGACCCGTACTGTATACAATTGGCATAAAATGTCAACGGCTCCAACTCATACACCCGGTAGTCTACACTTCTTCAGAGGGTATACTCTTTCATCACCTTAATAACAGTTTCCCTAGAACTGAATTTCATCCCCATGGCAAATTCACCATCTGCGACAATAGAAATTTCTGTCACGACGGCAGCCATACCATAAGTATTTAATACGCGATTATTTAATAACCGAAATTAAAAGTAAATCAGTACTCACTACATCAATAATGATATAAATAAACTTTATATTAGGTTATTATCTCAATCTTAATAAAATAAAAACATAAACACATAAATAAATACTAATTAATAAATACAAATTAACTAAATAACTAAAAATAAATACTAATAAACTAAATAACTTAATAATACTAAAATAAATACCAATTAATAAATATTAATTAACTAAATAACTAAATAAATATTGATTCCTAAATACTAATTAACTAAAAATATTATCTTAAACTTGACTAAATAAACACTTTTACAAATGTTAATTGAGTATATTTTCACAAATCACTTAATTATTTGGTCCATCGATCAATATCAACTATTATAAAATTCTAATCCTTCTTATAAATATAGAAAATTACGTACCTGCACTCATATATTTCGGAAACTCCTGAGCATGTATGGCTTCCAAATCCAAAACTCGTATGAAAGATGGCTCCTCAAACGGCACTTCGTTTGCGAGTGCATTTGCCACGTCTGTCACATTCGGAGTCACAGTGCCGTCACCTTGATCTTCATCTCCATTTGAACCAACTTCGTAATTGCTTTCGAACTCTTTCTCACTGTCACTATTGTAATCTTCCCGTACAATATTTCGGTTCGCCTCAAATTGTTCGAATTCAATGTACAACTCGATGAACGAGATTTGAGCACGACTTTTAATATACATTGAAAATATCTCTTGCATACTCGCTTCGTTCGTTATATATTTGGTTTGAAATTGAACGAATCCACCAAATACTGGTATGGAATATCTGTATAAAATACATGATATTTTTCTTGACATCTCCGAATCTATCTTCTCACAAATCACACATTTGACCTCTTCAAATGAGATTGTGAAGTGAATAACAACATCTAATGGATCTTTACAAATAAATTTTACTCCTTCAGATATTTGCAACAACATCTGACTAAAATAATACACCTTCAAAAGAATTCTATCATCCATTTCTCTCACTCACTTAAACAGAAACAGAAACTTTACTATCAATTTTTTTTCTTTATACCCAACAAGAGAGATATAGGACCATAACAAAGAAGAAGAACAAGTCGAAGAAGATGAAGAAAATTGGATTTAATAAGCTGTTTACGCGTTACACACCTTTATATATATATATATTTGATTTTTCAAAAATAAAAAAATTACTACATATACAAAATAGACGGTTCGATTAGCTTCTATTAAAATTCAAATCATCCCTCCATAAAAAATAAATCCTCCAATTTATTTACAAAATTTTTCTCCTAAAAAAATCAGATGACCAAAACTGAGCAAAAACTGTCCTATAATCTAATACATCTAAAATTCATAACCAAACACAATTTTCATAACAAAAAAAATGACCCTAATAATGCTATTAAACTTTTTCCCGTTTCATATGGTCAATGATTCCTTAGTCCCCATATAGATTTGACCTACGACACACTGATTTTGTTTCTTCTGGATCTTAGTTTTAGTTTTTAAAAAATAAAATAAAATAAATTAACAATTAAATTTTGTCTAGGATTAATTAGTTTTTGAAAAAAAAATATCAATTACAATGAAAACGATATAGTTTTAAATAATGAAATATTCATTATCGGTTGAGTTTCTATAAACTTTTATCAACAGTATTCTATTTATTACGAATCTTACTAAAACAGGTGAAGTTTTATTTTAAAAGTTGTTATCTACATAACAATCTTTCATAAATAGACACGTTATAGTAATTAACGATATATATAAACATCACTGTTAAATTTTACATAATAAATTAAAAGAATAACATAACATATCCATGGTAAGCTATTATGAAAGACCAATTGATATTTTTTAAGAGCTAATTAGTTTAAAATAAAAATTTTTAAAGACCTAATTATCAATTTACTCAAAAAAATATTCCAATAATAAAAAATGTCATAAGTACTTACAGATAATAAACATAAATTAAATTTAAATATAAAAAATTACATTATATATATATCCTATACTAAACTGTAAATTTAAAGTAAGTCCAAAATTTTAGTTTTAAAAAATTTTAAAAGATAAAAATAGAGATAGATCTATCAACACAAAAAGTGATGCAACATATTAAAAAAAATTGCTTAATACTAAATTCTCATTTGATCCGAAGATATTTTTCTAAACAAAAAGCAAACTTCAATATATTCTCCCAAATTTAATACATTATTATACTCACAGTACTCGTAAAAGAAAGAACAATAAAATACTATATAAAAAAAGAAAATATGAGTAAATTTTTATAGTAATTTTTTAGATTCACTCAATTACCTAATTTGATTTTCGAGATTTCAATTTTTTTATAGTGGTCCTTTACATTTAGTTTCGAGTACCATAATGATCTCTGGATTCATTTTCGGTATTGACTCAGCTAACGGGTGTTAATGTGACTATTTCTTACCATGCTGGAAGTAACCAAAACGACATCATTTTAATTTGGCGCCCAATATTAAAAAAAACGACACCTTTAAAGTTCAGTTTCTTGCGATTGATCAAACATAGAAATTCGATTGTCTTCTGCACTTTCACTATCGTTTTCTCTCTTTTTCTTATCTTCTTCTTCAATAATAAAAAGCTAGGGTTCAGCTTCTTGCTTGCAATTATTTGTGTTACGACTACCCTGATGATAATAATAAACTAGTGGGTTAGGTTATCTTCTCTTCACCTGGAAGCAAGTATTTGCGATATTATTATCTACAATAAAAATAACCTTTGTTTTTTATTTTTTAAAAAAAAATATTGATTATTTCGTACAATAGTTCTGTCGGTGAATTATGATATAATGAATTTTTATAATTTTTTTGCTTACTAAGGTTTAAAAAATTTTGATAGTAAATTAGAATTTATATTTTGTTTTACAAGGGGACTGAATTGATCATTTAGAATAAATGACTTACAATAAAATCATTCAAAGAGACTTATAACTATCACATCTATTCAATTCTTGGACTATTTTTATAGAAAAAATATATGAATGCAATATGTCTCATGCTCCCACTTCCTATTATAGTTTCAGAAAGTTTTGATTAAGAAGAAAAAATAAAAATAAAAAGAAGAGAAATATAATTTAGATAATTGGGGATGAATTAAAATTTTATAATAAAACTAGAATTAAATTGAGTTCAATTATAATCTTGTCATTTTATCTAATTATTGGTAATTTTTAGCGTGATAAAAAATAATTATATCAATATTTGGTCAGTTGAGATAATATTGAAAATAAATTTAGAGACCATTATATTATTTGGAACTAAATGTAAAAAATTATTGTAAAAGAATAAAAAAGTTAAAAAATTAAATTAAATAATTAAGTGAATCTTAAAAATTATTATAAAAATTTATTAAAAAAATATATCACACAAAAATAAACAAATTTAAGAATAAAATAGTAAAATAAAAGGAGGAGGAAAGAAAAAAATAAATGAGACAAAGAAAAAAGGAATAGAAGAAGGGAGGAGAGAGGCTAAACGAGGGCGGCACGGGGAAGGAGAACATAGGAAAAAAGGAAAAAGATGGTAGAAATGGTGAATGAAAAAAAAAAGGACAAAAAGAAATTAAAAAATATGGGTAAAGAAGCGGAGAGAAGAAGGTGAAAGAGAGGAGAAGGTAAAAGAGAGGAGAAGGAGATCACCGTTTTTTTTTTTTTTATCTTACTACCATAGTATATATAAGATACACATTTAGGGCAATTCATTTAAATAAATTGTTTCATCTTTAAAATTATGTAAATGTATTGTTTCTAAAATAAAGATGCAAATGCATTGTTTCACATATCTATGGAAATTGCTATTCGCAGTAGCGGTTTACACAAACATAGAATCAAAACACAGAATCTGCTGCTGTCAGCCGCGGATTACGTTGAATTGTGACAGCATGGAAACCACTATTACCTGCCGCTGCTGCTCTCTAACAGTTTACACACGTATCCCAATGCACATAAACCGCTACTAGTAGTAGCAGTTTATGACCAATCATAATCATACAGAAACCGTGACAAACAACAACAGTTTCTATGCTACCACAACTTAATGTAATCTGCGACTGACAGCAGCGGATTCTGTGTTTCTGTAAACCGCTACTGTTAGTAGCGATTTCCATAAATATATGAAACAATATATTTGTGTCTTCATTTTAAAGACAATACATTTACATAATTTTAAAAGTAAAACAATTTATTTAAGTGAATTACCCTACACACTCACCGAATAAATTCGTTTTTATTTTTACACATCTGAGTAAAGCCGAATTCAAACTATGATATAATTCTTTGGAGGCACCTAATGTACCCCTTAAATTAATTCCAACTGCAACTTATTAACCCGTCACTTTATGGTCTTTCATTTGCAGCTAAACATTATTTTTTTTCTCTCTTAGTTTGACACATAAAAAATTAATTTATCGTAAATTCTATTTAAAAATATACTATTAGTTAATAAGTTACTATATACACAAGACGAGATTCAAATTCTAATATTTATTTAAATAAATTAATGTCAGCTTAAATTGAGTTTTAAAAGAAGTACGTATTTTTTCTCTTTTCAAAAAACAATTAACAAAAAAAATTATTTCATATTTGAATAAGTTTTTTAAAAAGAATTTTCAGGTGTTAAAAATATTTTTTGTTTATGTTTTATTTTTAAAAGTAAAATATTATTAGCTTTTAAATAAAATAAATAAAAAATTTATTTTTTTAATAAAAATATTTTATTTAACTAATATACTAACCCAAGTAAATTTGTAACAAAACATTATTGTTGGATCTTATTTTGGAAGTTAGGTGTTTTTGTTTTCGGTATTGTTCTTGGTTTATAGGCCTTTGGGCCGTGAACCCATTAAAAAGAAGTATCTCTCATGTACCACACATTGAAATTTAGTTCAGAAGTTCCAGACCAAAAAAGGAAAAAAATTAGTTCAGAAGTTGGTTAATGTAGAAAATAATGCAAGCATGCAACTTAACCCAAATAGGCTGCATATACAAGGTTTTAATACTGCTTCATAGTTAACTCCGTTTCTCTCAATAGGAGAGTCTTCAAAGAACTTCGGGTTCTTCTCCAAATTTAAGGGAGTTTATTCTCAATCTTGTTTTCAACAATCAAATCCACATTTTTACATAATCCTCATCTTTCTTGAACCGTCAAACCACTGAAACCTGAAACACATTACATTTTTCACATTAACCTCTGAACCTGGAACACATAACTTTCTCTACATCAACTTTCAACATGAACAACATCGAAGGAAAAGTCATAAAGCTCAACAAGCCGGGAGAAATGGGATATAAGAAAGATTGCTTAAACGTGGTGGGAAAGCTAATAAGTGACAAGGAGATAAATTTCAAAACTTGCAAAAATGCCTTACTCGAAATGTGGGGAAACCCTCAAGGAGTGGCAGTTACAGATATTGGAAGAAAGAAGATACTTTTCAGCTTTAAAGACAGGAAGAAAGGGTTGCAGATCATTCAGAATGGACCATGGAATGTCAAAGGTAATATGATTAATCTCAGGTTGTGGAGGGAGGGCGAGTCTGTTTTTGAAGTTGACCATGACTTCATGGAATTTTGGATTCAAGTGCACGGCATACCACTTGAATTCATGGAGAAAGAAACTGCTAGGCTTATCGGAGAAATGTTAGGAGTCTTAGTCGAAGCTGAAGAACCAAAGACAGATGGAATCCTCAAAAAGCCATATCTGAGAATTAGGGTGAGCATCGACATCACAAAGGCATTACCTACAGGATTCTGGTTAGATAGAGAGAGTCTGCCTCCACTGTGAATTTTTTTCAAGTATGAGAGACTGCCGGACAGCTACTGCTTCAACTGTGGCATACTAGGGCATGAGAAGAAGTCATGCAAGAATCCAACAGCCATGGCATGCTGGGATCCTACAAAAAAGAAATATGAACTGGGACTGGGAGCAAGTCAGGGTCGAACAGGATCAACCATGGGAGGAGGTGCCCCAAATCAAGGAGGACGGAACCAGGATGGGGAGATGCAGGCGCGTGAACAAAGGAATCCGGAGAGAGAGAGTAGCGATGAACGAAGCTCTGAAGAGAGTAGGATGAGGTCAGAAAGAGTTTCGCAGCAGAAAATCTGGGAGGAAAGTGTATGGGAAAACCAAATGAAGAGAGAAGAAGAGATGGCAGATGCAGAGGAGCAGGTAGAAGAAGTACCAAGAATCTCTGATTTTCAGGAAGAGGGGGATACGCATCATGACCTAGAAGCAGCCTATAAAATTAGCAATCTGATTGAAGAGATAAGAGAGAGGAAGAATGAATGGGCCAACTTCAAAAAGGCCCAGATGCAAGAAAGGAGGAATCAGGAAAAGGAATCAGATGGAATTGGTCAAGCAAGGGATATTGGGCCCAATACAGGGGCTTCACACCAGCAAGAAAGGATTGCGGGAAAAGTGGGCTAAATAAGTATGCAATGGAAAGAGAAGAAGTGAACAGCTATAAAATAGAAGATTGGAGAATGGGCCCAGGAAAAAAAGGAAAGGAAACTATAGGCCAAGAATTAAAAAGGCTTATGTTAGCAAGGAAGCTGGATAAACAGGAATGTGTAGCCAGAACAGAGGAAAAAGAGAAACAAGAACTTCTGAAGGGGGAAACAGAGGAGAATGCTAATGGAAGACTATCCAAAGAAGATCAGATGACAGAACATAAAGGAGAGTACCAAAAAACAAAGCCAGGGGATAATATCTATTATGTTGAGTTAGCAAGTGATGAAGATGAAGAAAAGGAAGCGAAAGCACAGACAGATTGGGAGACGCGACTTGCAAAGAAATTGGAACTGAATTTGAATCTGAAGAGAAAACGAGAAACCAAACAGATTCCAATGCTAACTTACAGAGAGAGACAAGAGGAACAAGAGGATAGAGAACCCAAGAAAACAAAGAACAACATCAATTCTAATGGTTCAGGGGAGTATCAGTTAGCTAGGTTTGTTACTGGTCAGATTACTGAAATGCAAATGGCTGAGGAGGTGGGCCTTATCAAGCCCCACCCTCAGCCATGAGTATCATCAGTTGGAATTGTCGGGGAATAGCGGCTGCCCCGACAATTTCTGAGTTGTATAACCTTTGTAAAAAAGTAAAGCCGCTTATAGTGTTTTTGATGGAAACCAGGGCCAGTCAAGAAAGAATGAGTAGGATAAGAAGAATGTTGAATTTTGACAAGCTTTTTTGTGTAGAACCCTGGGGCTTGTCCGGTGGGCTATGTTTGCTTTGGAAATCCAATATAAATATTGATGTTTATGAGTGGTGTGATAATTATATTAAAGCAAGTATTAATATCAATAATGTTATGAAATGGCAGGGTATTTTTGTGTATGGCAACCCAATTTTCCAAAAGCGAAGGAAACTCTGGCAGGAGCTTACGGTAAGTAATAGAAACAAGGAAGAACCTCAAGCTGTTTTGGGAGATTTCAATGATATCCTAAGTCAAGATGAAAAGGTAGGCCTTCATCATCAACCAAAAATTTATTTGGATACCTTCAGAAAATTTGTAGATGATAATGGTTTAATAGATATTGATCTTAAAGGAAGTAGGTTCACATGGTACAGCAACCCAAGAAATAACTTTGTCACTAGGGAAAGGTTAGATAGGGTATTAGTGAATTGGAAATGGCTTAATCTACATCAGAATGTTGTTCTAAAAGCTGCCCCAGCCATAAGTTCGGATCATTGTGCCTTAATTTTGGAAACACAGCCGAAAGTTAGGATAAAAAAAGAATTCAGGTATGAGGCCTTTTGGACTGAACATGAGGAATGTGAAGAGGTTATTAGGAGGAGCTGGCAGCAGGAAGATGGAAATAGAAACTGCTGGAATCAATTCATCAAAAAGAGTGGTAGATGCATAAGGGAATTGACGGAGTGGAGCAGAAGAAAGTTCAAAAGAGTAGACAAAGAAATAGAAAAAAAGAAGAACGAGCTACTTCAGATACAAAAAGGTGATATGACGGACAGGGATCAAAAAAGAGAGAAAGAATTGAAGAACCAGATAAATGATCTTTGGAAGCAAGAAGAAAAATACTGGGGGCAAAGATCAAGGTTGAAATGGCTCAAATGGGGAGACAAAAACACAGCTTTTTTTCATGCAACAACCATACAGAGAAGAATGCGAAACAGAATTGATAAACTAAAAGATGAGGCTGGACATTGGATACAAGGAGAAGCAGAAATCATGAGACTAGTAGAAACACATTTTGCCAAACTGTTCACCTCGGAAGGGGATAGGAACATGGAAGAATGCTTAAAACATATACCTATGAAGGTCACGAGTAAGATGAATGATAACCTAATGGCAAAGATCAAAGATGAGGAAATCAAGGAAGCAGTCTTTAGCATGGGAAGCTTAAAAGCCCCAGGTCCTGATGGGTTAAATGGTCTTTTCTTCCAACAGCATTGGGATATCCTGAATAAAGAAGTGTGTGGCGTGGTGAGGCAGATTTTTGAAGAAGGCAGCTTACCAGAGGACTTAGGAGAAACAACTGTGGTTTTAATTCCGAAAGTGAGGCAACCGGAGAATCTGAATCAACTCAGACCCATCAGCTGCTGTAACTTCATATACAAGATTGTAACAAGGGTCTTAGTCGGAAGATTGAGGAAAGTGCTTGATACTATCATATCTCCGGTTCAGAGCGCTTTCATAAAAGGAAGGCTCATACAGGACAATATAGTAGTAGTGCAGGAAGTGTTTCACAAATTAAACAGAAAAGGAAATCACGGAAGTAATGATTTAGCCATCAAATTGGATATGAATAAGGCTTATGATAGATTGGAATGGAATTTTTTGCAAAAGGTCATGGATAAGTTCAGCTTCAGTACAGAATGGGTGAAGCTGATGATGAGTTGTGTTAAGAGTGCCACTTATAGATTTAAAATTAATGGAAAATTATCGGCCAAGATCCACCCTCAAAGGGGACTTAGACAGGGAGATCTGCTATCGCCATATCTCTTTATCTTAGCAGCGGAAAGTTTTACTATTCTCATGGAAAGGGCATTGAAGGATAACCTGATTTCAGGAATAAAATTAGCTCCAACTGCACCAGTTATAACCCATTTGCTATTCGCTGATGATTGTATCATTTTTGCAGGTGCGCAAGAAGAGGAGATTTATCAACTAATTCAGATCATAAACAAATACACAGAGGCATCAGGACAGAGAATAAATACAGAAAAATCTGGACTGATCTTTGGAAGCCAAGTATTGATTCAGAGGAGAGTTAATATTGAAGAAATCACCGGAATAGCGTCATGGGAAGAGCCAGGAAAATACCTAGGATTACCAGCCACATGGGGGAGATCCAAGAACAAAGCACTAGAGTGGATTCAAGAAAAAATACTAGATAAAATGCAAGGATGGAAGGAGAAACTCTTAAATCAAGCGGGAAAGGAGGTTCTGATAAAGGCAGTTATACATGCGATTCCGGTCTATGCCATGAACATCATCAAATTTCCAAAGTCTTTTTGCAGGAAAATTGAATCAATAATTGCAAATTTCTGGTGGACAAAGAACGATAAGGAAAGAAGCATACACTGGAAGAGCTGGACAAAGATGACCAGGAGCAAATTAAATGGAGGCTTAGGATTTAAAGATTTTGAATGCCAAAACATAGCACTCTTGGCTAAGCAAGCTTGGAGACTGGTAAAGGAGGAAGATGCAATATGGGCTCGGATTCTAAAGGCCATATACTATCCAAATTGTAGCCTATGGGAAGCTGGAAGAGGAGGCAACGCATCATGGATTTGGAGGAGTATGTTAGAGGGTAGAGATTTTCTCAGAAGGAAGGTGGAGTGTAGGAAATGGAGCAGGGATAGATATCTGGAAAGATAATTGGGTGGTAGGAATAGACAAGTTGAGGAAAGTGAACGAGCTAATAAGAGAGGGCGAGGGATGGGATTTAGACAAAATTCGAAAATTTTTTCATGGAAATGAGACTGAGCTGATAACAAGAACGCCCATTAGTTTGATCAACAAGAAGGATCATTTGGTTTGGCCGTATAGGAATGACGGACAATATTCAGTCAAATCAGGATATCAGGCAGCGAAGGAGGAGAAGGATACAATGGAAGTCACAACACTAGGCAAAGCTTCAACAAGTTAGAATTCGAAGGAGATATGGGAGAGGATTTGGAGATTACCGGTACCGGAGAAGGTTAAAATGTTTCTTTGGAAAGCAGCACATGAAATTCTGCCAGTGAACGCGAATTTATATCAGCGCAAAAGTGCTCTCACTCCCAAGTGCAGCATATGTCATGAACAAGATGAGACAATTGAACATGTGTTGCTATTATGCCCGTGGACGAGAGCGGTATGGTTTGGATCTAGTATTCAAATCGTGCCTACGGCTTATGAGGTCAAATCTTTTGAAAAATGGTTGATAAACACAACTGACAAAATTAAGAAACTGGCAGGAGGTGAACAAGACAAAATTTTGTGCAAATTAGGATGTGTTTGTTGGTGCATTTGGAAAGCTAAGAACCAGCACATATTCCAGCAAAAGAAACTCAATCCACAAAATACAATAATTCATTCAGAATAGATTGCAACAGAATATCATAATGCAACAAAAGATCTCAACAAAGACATTAAAGCTATGGCAGATAGGAATGGAGAGAAGCGGAGGATTACCTGGAGGCCTCCACCCCGCAACAAGATAAAAGTAAACATAGACGCGGCTTTTCAAAGGGAGACAGGAATCGCAACAACAGCAGCAGTGTTCAGGGACTGGCAAGGCAAAATCATAACCGGAGCTTCATCAAAATTCAAATCAATATCAGCTTTAGCAGCTGAAGCACAAGCATACAGAGAAGCTCTTATTCTCACAAAAAATTTACAGATAAGGAACTGCATAATTGAATCAGATTGTTTACCTTTGGTTCAAGCGATAAAGGCAAGAACACCATTAGCTGAAGCAGACGCAATTATCAGGGACATTCTGCAACTGCTGGAAGAGGCGCCGGATGTGGGAGCTACTTGGACTCCACGAGAAGGCAACACCTTAGCTCACCAACTGGCAGCGATGGCAACAGTAAATCAGCTACAGAGGCAATGGACATTTACTCCGCCTGTACAGATCATGAATATTATCAGAACAGAGGCAGGATTCGCAATTCTTTAGAACAATCAACGCAATCGAATTCAAGACAATCAGGTTTCAAGTTCAACCAACCTTCAAGGAAATCAAAGAGACGAAGGATTACCTGGGCGGGTGGAAAGGGAAACCTGGAACAGCCATGCAACTCAAGGGAATCGGCGACTTCACAACCCGGTTTCAACTCGGCAAACGAAACCCACCAGCAGAGACACGTTCAATAACACAAATAGCCACAACAAAGGGAACGAAGACTCATTTCATATTGGGCAGATGCTCTCTCAGCACAAGTGCAGCAATGGTCACAACGCGGTTGAGAATTCAGCAAACTTAGGACGTGCTCAACGGCAGCAGGGGGAGCTTCAACGAGGAGGAGAACTCGCGCCGGATGAAGATGGGACACACACAATGATTGGCGAGAGAATCGAAGCTGGAGATATAACTCTGGACGGCCCGCAGCAGCATCGTAATTTTCACAGGGAGGCGCTGTGACGTAGGAGAAGCGAAGACGCACTCATCGGAACGATGAAGAGGGTGACGTTGCTTAGGATTCTGGGTTTGGTCGGGCCTGGGAGTGGGTAAGATGAGCGGGTTTGGGTTCTGGATCTAGGCCAAGTTTGTTCTTCAGGCCCATGGCCATGTCCAAAAAAAAAAAAAATACTGCTTCATAGTTCATACTTCATAACATGGTGGTTACATATGTTTAATCATTTGACTTCTCTAGATTTGTTAGCTAGACTTTTGTTGCACTATATTTCTCTTTTACTTGTAGTTGTAGATTTATCCAGATGAATCTAGATCTTTCTATGCATTACAGCAATGTGCAAAATGCATCATAGAAACTCATTTGAAGGGGCTGCAATAATTTTATATAATTAATTAATTGAAGCATAGGATTTTATATATCGCAAGACAAGGTAAAAGTGAAAAGTAGTTCAGTCTTATTAGGTTTTGCAAAGCCTAGCTAAATCGCTAGATATACACTTCAAAAAGCCACCACATATTAGTAGTGCTTGCCTGCTTGGTGCTATTGCCGCTAGCTAGTTATATTAGTGGTAGATAACTAGAGATAATGACGGATATGCACCAAGCAATTAACTGCTAATGACACCAGTGCTCTCTTGGAATTGGAGTATTGGACCAAGGGTTTTAGAAATTTACTGTACCGAAAAGATAATTAAACGAATAAATAAATTATCAAAAAATAAAAAATGTTAAAAATCAACAAATATTAAATATACATTTTTAAGATGTGATTTTTTTTTCAATTTTTCGTTCTAAATATGCATCTAAATATTCTCACCACAATATAAAATTCATTTGTTACTTGTTAAAAAAATATTTTCTAATTATTTTTTTCAAGCATATAGATTCTCTCTTCCTCTCACTTTTATTTCCGCAACTTCGCACATTGGTATTTCAATCAAGAGAATTTGTTTTCCTAAACTCTTCATCTACCTTTTTTTTAACGTTTTTATGCTAAATGAGATTTAACAACCTGACTAATCCATTATCCATTATGTCAGCGAGTTGGACATACTAACGGACACACATTCAATAGCCAAACGATGGAGAACACACAGGAAATCTTCAACTAACAATTTATGAAACGTTAAACGCAAGAAAACAATATAAATTTAAAAAACCCCAAAAGGGGGAAAAAGCAGCATCTTTTTCTTAAATATTATTGCTGGATTTGCCTTCAACCTAGAGATTGAAATCACCATCTCAACTTAGAAGAATGATATAAAAAAGCAGCCCTTGCTGTCCCACGCCCACCATTCTGTTACAACTCACAATAATCCTTTCCCATCATAAACCATAACGACCAATTTTCCCACCTCAAACAAAACAAAAAAGAAAGAAAAGAAAATTGATCAAATAACAGAAAGCACCCTCTCTCCAAGCAAGGTCACAAAAACCATCGTCCTACGCCCAAAGTGTATAACCAATTATCAAAACTATAGACTAATGTTCACCTAATTATTAATTAATTGTATAATCAATGTCAAAAAAAGCAGTGTGGAAGTTACACCTTCCGTTTGCTATAGTAAACCACACCGCATCCGATAACTATCGCTTTTTTCTTAGTTTCCGAAAAAGCCCCCGAGCTTTTTCCATCTATGCTCAACTAATATTCACACCATACCATACGAGTCACCACCACCGAGAGGCATAAAGAGAAATTTGAAGTTTAAAACACGTCATTCTTACCCGGAACCCCTTACGGGACGGGCAACCGGACCAGCCGGTGACCTAAACCCAACTGTCACCGCATCATAAACGCACCAATGAAAACCGCTATCCATTCCCGCCGAACAGTGCTTGCAAGCCGCACCGCTGCCAGTGGCCATCTTCCACACGAACCTCTCCTTCTCCATCTGTAACTCCATCAACCGTTTCTCGTACTCCACTCGACTCAAAACCGAAACCCCCGCGCCGGCGTACGGAACGACGTTGTTCCGGCGAAGGAGAACCACGTTCGCCGGCGACGAGATGTTGTGATTGATGATGTTGTTGGCGCTGCCGTTGCGGGAGCCTTTGTTGCGTGTCCGGTTCCGCTTTGGACGCCGGGATCGCTTGACGTAGAAGAAGGATGAGGCGGCCGCGGATCTTTCGGCGGCGACTATGGCGGCGACGTTAACCTTTGCGGTGATTGGGATTTTGCGACTGGTGCCGAAGGTAGCGAGATAGACGGAGAAGTGGTGTGGGGACATTCCGATCTTCTGGCTGAGGAAGGAGAGGAACTTGTTGAAGTTGAAGGAAGCGTCGACGGTGAATTGGCCGAGGGTGGACTCGGTGTCGCCGTCGAAGTAGACGACGGAGATGGGGGCACCTTCGCTGTCGAACATTGTGTTTTGGGATGAAAATTGAAGTGACGACGACGCGAGAGGAATGATTGAAGGAGTGAAGATGTGGGGGGAATTAGAGGGTTCTGAACTAATCGAATATATATAAAAGAATAAAACGTATAAATAAATACGGGGTAAAAGAATGTGCCGTGGCAGTTTGGTAATTTCAGAATGGCGGTGAGGGGTAACATTGGAATTGGAAGTATGTGGAGACTGAATTGGTGACTTGGGGGTCAAGGAAAAAGGCAAAACCGAATTTTTTTGTGGGCTGCTGGGCTTCCCATGGGATCATCTATTTATTTAGGTAAAAAATACGTATCTTTTATCGTATAATTACTCAAAAAAACCATATAATTAGATAATAATTTAGCTAAATTTATTAAATTATATAATGATTCTTAGTTATTAATATCGTAAAGAAATAAATCTAGGTGATTTTTTGTTATTTATTTATTATGAATAAATTACCTTTTCTTTAACTCTTGATTGACATTAGTATTTAAAAAAAACACTATTCATATTTTAAAACTTGGAAGTAGTATAAAATTACGTTGTTATTAATTAATTATATATTTAAATTATTTTTTTAATTAATAACATAAAAAATTTGTATTTAATTATTAAAAAAATATGATATAAAAACAATATTTATTATAAAATATATAGACATAATAGAATTGATACAGTTTTATATATTTGGAAAGGTTAATAATAATAATAATAATAATAATAATAATTTATCAAAAGCAATACGAGAAAGGAGATGTAAATTGAATATAAAACAAACTCCTAAATTTATATGAAAAAAAATTAACCATCAACTCAATATAAGTGTGTATTTGTATGTAAAGTTAATATAATATTTTTTTTAAACGAAATTTTAATTAAGCTCTTCAATATAGATAAAAATGATTATTTTTACACCCCTATTCTTAAAAGTTAAACTTATGTGGCATTCAAATAGAACCTTTGTAAATTTAACCGCGTAGAATTTAAAATCATATTATAAGATATAAGATTTCCACAGAAAGAGGTACATTGACATAGTGAATTTTACTCTCAACAAAATAATTGAATGGGATTCTAATTTAGACGAAAAGTATTTGTCTCCAATCAATCTTGCTAATGCTAACACATGTTTATAGAGGCCCTTTGAAAAGGATATTAAAATTAAATATAAACACACAGAGAATCATGCACCTCCTACATTAATCTTAGATTTGCATCAAAGAATAAATTATAATTAATTTTTGTGTGGTCTAACACTTAATTTTGAAGGTCACGTGTTATTAAAATATTTTAATTTTGTGGGATTACTCATAATGTCGTACGTTATGTTATTAAATCTATTGAATTCGTATTAAAATTATCTCAAATTTCATACATAAAATACAATGGGATGTTAATTGATAGTATATACAAAAAGTTAATTTTGTTTTTTCATACAATAACACTAACAGTAATAGTAATAATATTAAAAATTAGAATTTCATGCGTATTATCCACACACCCTGATCACTACTAGACTACTAGCTAGTAGGGTTGGCAACACTATCCGAATCTGTGGATACCCATTCCGTCTCTATCTGTTCAGGGCGAATAATTACCTGCTCCCGCACCAGAACGAATTTTAGCGGAACGAGTTCTTGGAGGGGGCAGGACGGGATCGAGTTTATGTTAAACCCGTCCCTACCCTCCCCGATATATATAATATATATAAAATAATTAGTAAAATGATTAATAATATTGTATCATATTTAAATTTTTACTTTAATTTATGTTATGTATGTAAATGATGGTTATATAATTTTTAAAATTTAATTTTCCTACAAGAGCGGGTTAGAATTTAACATTTTATTACCCGCAGAGCGAGTTCGATGCGGATTTTTGTAGGATGAGACGGGACCGAGTAGAGCAAAAACACACCTCTATCCGCCCCATTGCCACCCCCTAACTACTGGTTAAATAATAAGGTTTTAAACTAAATAAATAATAAAGTCAAGTTTAGTAATAATTTGAGCAAATAATAATAAAAAAAAGTGATTCAATCTTCAAACGTTCCCTACTAATTCATGGGTCGTTTCCGTGGATATGTTTTGGCTGATAGTAGAATTTTCTACAATTTGGTTATAATTTTTTTTACTACTTTTTATAGTCTTCAAACTAGGAAAATTTCCTTTGATTGAATACAAAGGTGGATTTGCTGCTGCTGCTAGCAGTTAACTTGTAGAGATTAGAACAATGTAATCTTCACACACACACACACACACATATATATATATATATCCTTTCACTCTGATGTAAAAATTGGGGCCTTAGCATTTGGCATGATGGGAAAATGCTAGGAAATTGTAGTTCCTTTTGTCACCTTATATGCGAGTCACGAGAAAAGAATGGAGTAACAACAAACAATACATTGCGAAATGACAGAGTACATGAAAAATAATTTATAATGAGATAATATTAGTCAATTTATATTTATAATATTTATAATTACAAATTTATAATTTAAAGTTTTATAATTTAAGATAATTAAAATCATTTTTAACAATTAGTTGATATTAATAAAAAAAAATAATTATTTAATATTATTAATTGTTTTTTCTTAGAATCTTAGTTTCGTTCCTCTCATTTGCTTAAACCACGTAAAAAAATTTAAAAAATATAAATAAATAATTCATCCACTTTTATAAATAAGATAATTTCCCATGGTTAAACAGAATTACTAAAATAGAAAATAAACATTAATGTATATAAATATATATGTGCAGTAAAATTGAGCCAGGTTTAACAAGTTCGATAGAAGGTTTAGTTATAGAGAAAATTTTCTGTTTCTTGAGTTTGCTTCCAAATTTCTTGAATAGTTATGGTATTTGCAATGCAAGCACCAACCATATGCAAGTTTATTCCCAAACTTACAATTTCTTTGCATTGACAATTTAATTATTCACAATTTGCTATGCTGTTTAAACCATCAATCCATTACTTAAATCTAATCTAAGAACAAACTAGACACCTATCCTAATCCTTATTAAGCCTAAGGGTGATTAACATCAGATCATGTCACTTCTACTAAACCTTTCAGAACGTCCTTTTATATATCACAATCTTTATATAAATTAATATATATATATATATATAAAGATGCTACTTAGTACAAAATTATATCGTACAAAATTTAAAAAAAATTAGCCATATTTATATAAGTAGAATTCTTAGTAATAAAAATATGAAATTTAAGTAATAATGTTGAAAAGCAAATATTCTGAACTAAATGAGTTTAAACTATTACAAAATCAAGTATCAGAATGCATCATTATTAGATCTCTAACGTCTTCATTGGAGTACCTGCGAAAACATTCAAATAAGATTGTGTTATCTCTTAATTCATGAAAAAAATGTTCCAATACATTATTTAAAATAATAGTTTAATGTAAAAAAAAAAAGTAAGAATGCATACCAATAAGATTGAATTTTCATTTTCACAACATAAAATATCTCATTAATCAATATATTATATATTGCTAGACTTATATCCTGGTAAATAACTTTCAATTCAATCACTTCATGTAAGTAAGTAAGATATCAGATTGCAATCAAAACCATTTAGAGACAGAATTTAAAAGTAAAAATAGAAATGTGTTAGCAATTACCAAGATCAATATTTTAGAGTAGAAAGTTGAACTTACCAGGTAAATATCGAGCATATCGAGCATGCGGATCTTCCAGATAAGTGTTCCTTGTTCCATGGCAACATGCATCCATTACTCTAAGTTACCATTGTTCACATATTCATCCATTAGTAGCTTAAATATTGAAACAAAAACAAATAAAAATGCTATTGATAATACAAAGAAATAGATACTATGTACTCAGGAGTTGTGAGAGCATAGATAATAACTTAAAATGATTTACTTTGCTAAAAATAAATACCTGTTAACTCCCTCCAAACAGGCACATAAGATGTTTATGTTTAACATGACCTATAGCCTCCACTTCAATTATGAATTCACTTTTCTTATTCTTTATTAAATAATTTCAAATTTCAATCACACAACAACTTCGCTTTAATAATTGAAAGAAAACAGTCTCAACTACTGTCTAGTGTTATAATGAAAGAAAAGTTGAAAGAAGCAAATCAAATAAAGTATCCTTACAATTTTTTAAGAAGTTTTTTTTACTGCCACCTCATTTCTATTGATCAACGTATAGAATGCTTCTTACCATTCTTGGAAATTCCTTCTTCTTCATACATCAAACTAAAATCTCTCTCGTTTGAGATAGTTTGATCTACACTGATTAACATTGTTATGATCACAAAATAACACTCATATAAAAAGAAATATTCACAAAGATTAGGCTCTTAAAAAAGTTAAGTATATAAAAAATTACATGTTTGAAGAATGGATGCTACCATAGTGATCTAAATGGTGGAACTTCTTCTTATGAAGTGGTTTAGAATATACAAAACTAAATGCATAAAGTTAGACTCAAAAGTAAGAAACACAAGAAATGATAAGAAATGTAAATAATAACTCTTGTTTGCTACCTTGCTATGGCTATGAGCATTACCAAAATAATATTGATTTTAGGAATTTTAGCATATAAAAGAGAACTAAAGTTAATTAGGAATATAATTAATCACATTAGTACGTACTACTAAGTAGATAATTATATTTATGCATTTAAATTATACTTTATACCAAAAATTAACTTATTTAATTTATAAGTTCAATTCCAGGCTCAAATTTGGCTCATCAGCTCACGAGCTTAGAGCTATTAACGAGCCGAGCTCGAACTGACTCATGAGTTGGCTTGACTAACTTCCAGCCCTAATTCCATATACATAAATCTAAAGTGTTTTTTTATCCAATTACAGTATTCTCCTCAAACTTTTCGCATTTCTTCGAT